>NC_063193.1:15137625-15245125 GCF_017589495.1 Alosa alosa | reverse complement strand
TTGGAAACATCTATTTACTTTTCCAAAATTATCATTAGCACAGCTCTGGTTGGCTAATTTGTCAACGACGGAGCGACTTGGCGTTAGATGCGCACTCGAGCCTGTGGGCCTATCCCAAAAGCCCTTGGTGTGATGACTTCATCAGAACGTTTTCTTTTCTATAAACACTTTGGTCTCCTAGAGATATGAACTCATAATGAAGAAAAGGAGGTGGCAGTCATTTGCCTTGCTCTTTGAACGAGTTGGAAAGGGATAACGTGAAACCAATGCATATACTTTGTACTGTTCTTAAATGAGCATTCTTCATCACTATATTGATTCATCACAAATTTGAGTTTTGATAAATTGTTGCGGCAACCATGCCACAGTATTTTATACTTCAGTGACAAAATGATAAATAACATTAATGACTCTATGTTCGATTGTTCACTCCTTTTCCCTCTCTGACAGTGAGCAGAGCTCTCCTTCACTCGGTCCGTCTGGGATTTTCTGTGCTGTCTGTTTGGCTCGTAGGTCTCCCGCACAGCAGGTTCAAAGGGGCTGACCAGTGAAAGTATCTCGCTCCAAACATGTAGCAGTGAAGGTGCTCAGTGAGAGGTTGATATACGTTCAGGCGCTGGCTTCAGTGATTTATGGGCCTGTTTTTTTACTGGCTGCAGTGTTTAGTATAGAGTGGGGTCCTGTCATCTCTCACTACAGACGGCCATAAATTAATGATCATTTGGTGGAACAATTGCGTGTGTGTGTGTGAGTGTGTGTGTGTGTGTGTGTGTGTGTGTGTGTGTGTGTGTTGTGTGTGTGTGTGTGTGTGTATGTGTGTAACAGAGAAGGACAGAAAAGAATGTGTGCATGTTTATGTGTGTGTGTGTGTGTTTGTGTGTGTGTGTTTGTTTATGTGTGTAAGTTTGTGTGTGTGTAACAGAGAAGGACAGAAAGAATGTCTGCATGTGTGCGATGTGTGCGTGCGTGCGTGCGTGCGTGCGTGTGCGTGCGTGCGTGGGTGCGTGCGTGTGTATGCAGTGGCATAAAGGTCTGATTTACGACACGGGTGAAGCACATAATTTCAACATCATTTAGGAGATGGCTAGCTAATACCCAATGAATCTTCCAAGTTTTTACAATGAAACGAGGGCCCATAAATCAGACCCCTCAGAGCAATAGTCCAGATATCTACCTCCGAGAACTAGAGGATCTTGGAGCTGAGGGTGGGAAGGGGTTAATCAAAATGCTAACTTGCCACTCATTGGCCTCCCATTGTGGGAGCAGAACTGGAACAAAGTGTTAAAGTGGCTGCCAAAAACACACACACACACACACACACACACACACACAAAAAAGAGAGAGAGAGGTGTTGTGCAAGAGCCCTTTTTGGAGCACTGAGAAAACAGCTGGGTTGAAAATTGGGGGCTGTAGCATTTCAGGCTAAGCTGATGTACAACAATGAAAACAACATATTTTCATGCGGGAGGGGGGAAAAACACTTCATCTTCTCCCTTTATGAATGGGAGAGGAAGCAACGCTTGTCCCCACATGTCTGGCTCTGCGGTTTTCAATAAAAAGCAGCACCAATTAAAAAGGCTGTTTCCTGGAGACATCCCACAGAAATGCACATGTGTACCACCTAAGGTGTCTTCTTGTGTGAAGTCAGTTTACTTCCAAAAAAAAAGAAAAGCTCTGCAGAATCTGTCAGGTGTATACAATATGTATAGTCTCGGTCGGTATAGCTGTAAGGAAATACTGTAAACGCTTCTCTCACTCTCTCTCTCACTTTCACTCTGTCTGTCTATCCCTCTCTCAGACTCTGAGGGGGCGTCTGGTGTGCCCCTACTGTGCAGTGCTGGGCATGGTGGGCGGGCAGGCAGGCTTGTTTGACAGTTTTCAGCTGTCAAGGGAGGGCCCTGTGTGGGCACTAGAGGATGCTGGGTTTAATTTGGCTTGGGCATGCCACCCCCACCACCCGCCTTCCCCCCTACACCCGTACCGACTGGTCTGTTTTGAAACACTTCCCAGAGGGACCGGCCAGCGCTGGCAGCCCCTCAAAGGCGCCCTCCCACCCCCCGTTGACCTCACAGAGGCACCCGCGCTCATATTTATGCAAAGACAATAATCCCTAATTGCAGTATCATGTTACGGGTAAATTCCTACGAAAGCCCATTAACAACTGCCCCTAATTACAAGGTAAAGAAATCTTAAACATTATCCCTAATAGAGAGCAAGGAAGAAGGGGTGGGCTAGGAGAGAGAGAGAGAGAGAGAGAGAGAGAGAGAGAGAGAGAGAATGAGAGAGGGGGAGAGAGAAAGCGAGAGAGAGAAGCTAAATCATATCTGCTATTTCATCTGCCTCTTTTTCACAGCTCCTCAGCTTGATGTGAAGGCTAATTTGATTAAACAGGGGATCTGATAAGCCCCTCAGACGTTGGCGAGTGTTATTAGAGCTGGCTGAGATTTGATCCAACCCATGCCACTCTGGTGCAGGACATCAACATCACATCTGTGCACTCATGTAACGTTTTCAGACCGCGACATGATGCGAGCAGATGCTGTGAAATACTCATATACTGTATTTTACATCCCTAGCCCGTCTGTCAACATCCAATGCTTTTACACATATAAATGAGGTTCCTGGTGGCAGCATGTGTATGTGGGACAGGGGTCTTATCTCCATGTAAGAGGGTTGGCTTTTCCTCTGTAGTTCTCTAAGTGGGCAGGTGCTCACATCTAACGCCTGAGTCTTGCAACATAGCAACGCAACAACTCGGAGGTATTTCTAATCCCACGCTGTGGGAGTGTCAGCAGCTCAAGATGCAGTTGCTCTTCAAGGTCTGTCTCCTCTTTGCCACTCATCTGTGTCAGCTCCACCAGCAGGAACCTGTGCAGGTGGCGGCTCCAACAGCCCACAGATTAGCGCTCCTTTCACTCGCGGCTTTATCCTGAGCCCCATTCTGGTCTCCCGGCAGCCGTCAGGGATTCTGGCAGGGGCGTGGATGTTTTTGTGAGTGTTTGTGTGTGTTTGTGAGTGTGTGTGTTTGTTTGTGTGTGTGTGTGTGTGTGTGTGTGTGTGTTTGTGTGTGTGTGTGTGTGGGCTGGGTGCTCTGAGGGCTCTGGTGCTGGCTTTCATGTACCATGTGCTCCCAAGCTGTCCAAACATGGAGCACCTGAGAGCGTTGAGTGGATTATGGGAAGTTGCGCTGCGACTTGGGGAGGAGTAGAGGCATCATGCCTGTAAGCCCGAGGAGCCAGCAGCCCGGTGCGTCCGCTATGATATCAAAAGCAACTTGACCTGTTGCCTAAGCCGGTTTTATTGATTCCACCCCCTCCCAACCACCCAGTAACCACTCCAACACTCCCGGGCCCCCCGCTCCCCCGCCAAGCTTGCTCAGTCCCAAAGCCCAAGTCCCTTATGAAGGGACCACTAACAGGTGTCCCCCCTCAGTTAAAGTAAAGGGTGAGGATGGCCACTTTGGTGTAAAGGCCAGTGGCAGCTGTTTGCTCATAATGAGCAGGATATGGGCCGAGGCAGGAGGAGGTATTGTAGACAGGTCGAGGGTTAGGTCGGTGGAGGGGTCAGTGTCTGAGTCACCCCGTTTCCATGACCCACACCTAACCCCACTCTGAGTTCCTTTCGTCTGGGAGCTCAAGGTCATATATGCACATACATGTTTTATTTGGCAAAGCACTGAGATGCTCAAATTCCCGTTAAAGGCCCTTGTACATAGAGAGGTTGTACGTTATGCTTTCTCCTTAGAGGTTCAGACAAGCATGAACTCATCTCTAGTCTACTCATCTAGACTCTTGCCAAAAATTTAATCTATCTTGTTCTTTGTCTTTTGTAGAAACCACAAGATATCCTGTTAATGCACACAGTCATTTACATTTACATTTTTACAGACATTACATTTTTGCTGTGTTAACTCCCAAATCTCCTGCCACACAAGGTAAATAAATGTCAGTTTTTCACTCAGACCTTATGAATAGAGTTTGATACAATGTTTCTCTGCTCATCTGCATACTTGACTAGCATCAAGATGCTAATCAAACACCACCAACAACTTTTAAAAGACTGCTGTGATATAAATATCTATTTGTACATTGCCATTCATGTGATTTTAACATTTTTATCTATCCGAACGCTACAAGATGTTGTCAGAACTCATCACTTAAGGCTATTTACTGCAGCCTCATCTAGTAATGAATAGCTAACATAATAGCATGCTATTCCTGATCCTCCCTTGACTGAACAGCTTGATCCTGTGACACCACCCCATTACTGAACATACCAGTGAATGTAGGTCCACATAGACTACCATCCTATATCTGTAAATGTTCTAGTGACAAGTAGCCTAATGGAAACAGACTTGAACAATATCCCATGGAGCATGTAATGTAATTGTAACTACTCGTGTCTTAAAATTGTAACTACTCATTGTCTTAAAAAAAACTGCAGTTTTCCTGCAGTACAATGAATGAATGAATGAATGAAGTACAATGCAGTACAATGTTAGCCTGAAAATCCAGACCCTGATAATCTAGAAAGATTAAGGGTCTGGCAAATAACAATGGCAAAGAACAATGTAATGGCCCAACTTCGTGACAACAAGCATGCATTTAAAAAATCTCACTGTGCACTGGTTGGATAACACTAGACCATGTTTACTCTGAATGATTTCGGACTTCGACGCAATCGGATAACACTACGACTTATGTGTACTGTCCTCCAACGTTGCAGTTCTGTCTTCAGTGCAGTCCAGTACAATGTAGTTGCAATGTAGTTTTTTCATATCCAAAATACTGCAAATACTGCATTTCTGCATTTACACGTTTTTTCAGTGGGTATAATCTCCTGAGTTGATTCCTTTGGTGGCTAAATAAATAGGAAGTTAGCAAAAAATGCTAACATAGGTTTGAAGAAATTAAAACATTTAAAGAGCATGACATGGAAACTTGTTTTCTTTTTTTACCACTGGCTGCAAGTTTAAACTAAACAAAGTAATTTGCAATCATATGCCTCAATATTTCAGTACTTTCCACAGTGTAGGCTAAACCCACACAAAATATCTGAAAAAGATATTTACAAGATTCTGTGCCAGTCAGTCCATGCTCCAGTTTGATCTTGGGCAGATTTGTTTCACTTTGAAGTATCCCCCATGCAGAGTGGAGAAGCACATGAACTAAGCTCCACACTTTTCATGGTTGGAAACAACAGGATGGCCCATGACATCTGTGTGAAATGTACTTTAATGTGGCTGGATCTTCTTGTGCCATCTGTAAAGCGAAGCTGGCAAAGGCCAGCCCGCCCCCACAAAGGGGGCCCGCGCCAGTTACAGCTCCATTAACCATGACGTTATTTTTGCCTCACTTGTTCTTCCACCTGTTGAATTTTTATTCTCATTTGTCTTTACAGCACATTAGATCCATAATCACATGTCTCAGTAATACTCGCAACATGAGACGTTGTAATGAAGAAGTAATACATCATTTCTTTTTCTCTTAATCCTATTTTGCACTGAGGCCTGTAGTCAGAACACTTGTTCGTTATAATTAGCTTGTCCATACGTTGTAAAAAATAGTTTTTAGTGTTGTCTTTTATCATGCCAGGCAACTAATCCCGTGGTGCCATAATATTTGCTGTGTAAATCTCTTCGTCTGGTGCAAGTATTACTCATGCTCACTCTATAGATTGTGTTGAGTCAGTATTTAAGGAGAATGTGGCGCATTTATTTGCTAAACCAACAAAACACGCAGAGCTACTACTACAAAGGTGTCTTTTCTTCATACTTAGAATGCATTTGTCACCTTGACTTCTGTTACGTGTGGAATAAAACACAGTTTTAATCTGCCGATTAGCTAAGTAAACTTGTGGTATTGTCATCCCAGCCAGTCAGAGCATTCAAAGGCAGAGTCTGTGACAATGGTTTCAGTTGCCTCATGCTCGAAACTGAACAAGAAAATACAAACTAACCAGTGTACCGTAGGTCTATACTGTTTATGGCTGTACAGCATGCTTCCATTGTATTGTATTGTATTGTGTATTGGTCTTACATTTATCCGTGTAGAATGAAACATCCACACAATCACAATCACAATATTGATTCAGTGCCAGGCATCGCTTATTGACTGATGACACCAACTTGTCTCTGAGCTGTGGTGCAGAGTTTCTCTATTTCAGCGGCTGTGTAGAGACCACTCTTTCTTCAGACACATTCACTCAAAGTGTCAGTCTGAACACGCTGTAGGTAAGAGAGACCGGCCGCCGCCAATTTGTTTGCAGCCCGGGGTTGGACCGCCTTGCCATTTCACTGGGCCAGTAAATGACACAAGGAGAGGCTGTAACAGCTTGACTGTAATGCATCCCCACCTCTCCTCGACTCCGAGGTGTGCAGCAGCACGCTCCATGCATTGAAAAAAAATAAGCCCAGCGCCTTGGCCACATTCCAAGGCTCTCGTCAAGCAAAGAACTCATGCACCACCCTCTGGCCCTAAGTCCTGTTCATACAATCGCAGTGAAAGCTATGCAGTTGCTAGAGATTACATTTAGGTCTTAAAACGAAACAGTGTCTTGCCAACTGTAAAAAATATCTGCAGAATAAGTACAATTAATTAGAAAACACGCTGATGGCATACGAATGTGGCTCTAAGTATCGCCTCCTCCTCTCCCTCCCAGGAGCACAAATGTGTCTGGTCTAATGACAGCTTGGATTTCGCAAATGTTAGTTTATAGGTGTGACAAATTGCAGGTATCTTCCTTGGCTTCCATTGAACTTTGAAGGCTGGCTGCCAAAAGTATCCTGCCAAGAGTTCCTTTTCTGCTCGAACACTGGACCGTAAATGGACACCCATGCATAGATACAGTATGTACACACGCAAATTGCCATATTCTTTTTCTCCTCAGAGTATCATACTCCTTGGCATGATGCCCCTTTCACATTTCCCCGTGGTACACTGAATTGGACAGCACACCTGAGAGGCAAAAAGGAACAAGGAGAAGAAAAAGGGGGAAAAAGTTCAGCTTGAAGTCGCCTATGTAGTTGAATGGGGCTCTGTTTAATATCCAGATTCCAGAAAGGCTTGCGTTTTTACAAACCCAGCAGGTTCTTCTCAGTGAGACAGATCTGTTTTAGGCCCTTAAATGGCCATTATGCAGTTATACACTAGACAATAGGAGCCCAGATAACATGACAGTACATCACTTATATATCATACTGTACATCCTGTATGTTGTCACTGAGAAGTAAAACACAGGGGCCGCCTCTCAGGCTTTGTTTACTTTTGTTTACTTTTATGTTTAATTAGGTGAAATAGTACCCTCATACCACACGTCTGTTATTGATGAGACACATAATTGTAATTAATGTGTTAAGGGAAGTGGATGGGATTCCTCCCTGGCAGATAGACTAATGCTATTTCTCCTCCTGCAATGCTGTAAAGTGCCTTGCCCTGAATCCTAGTTGAAAGATGTCTTGAACACAGCTGTGAATTATGGGGGGGAACTAGAGATACTTAGTGTAGGCTGCAGGCTAATTGACTTCAGGATCCCCAAGATAGCAGGGTCAACAGACCACCCAAACAGCCCATACATCCTCAGTGCAACTGCAGCCACGCCTCAATTCATATCAGTTCAAAAGCTGCATATCAGTTCAAAAGCTGATAAATGCATCAAAGCATTTTTGCAGCCTAACAGAGAACATAAAAGTCTGTCTCATTCTGTCTCTCTCAGACACACACACACACACACACACACACACACACACACACACACACACACACACACACACACACACTTACTTAATATTATTGCTTTAGCACTCTCCTTTATGTAACAATATGGCGCCCACGTGCTTTGATAAAATCACTTCCTCTCGTCACCCTTATTTTCCCTTTACACAAGCACGAGCAACAGTAACTGGAATGAATCGAGTCATCTCGGGGCTGAAACCCCGCGCCAGAGCCGCTGTGACGGCCAGGCCCTCTCTCTGCTACAGCTTAATCCTCTTTCGCCACGCACTTCACCCTGTGCCAGAGCCCGCTGTGCGGAGACTGAGTTAAACCAACAACTGTGCGCCATGATGAAAGGGCGAGCTGTGGGGGGCTTCCCAGGGATCCCGGCGAAAATGACTCCTCCGGTCTCCGCTGTCAGTCCTCACGGGATGGAGTGAAGCGGTTCTGCAGTGGTCTGACTTTTGGGGGGGGGTTGGGGTGGGGGAGCACTGGCTGAGGCCTGGTTAAGCTGCATGTGTGTGTATGTCTGTGTGTGTGTGTATGTGTGTGTGTGTGCGTGTGTATGTTTTAACAGTGTTTCGCTCCTCCCAGGCCCCCACAGACAGACACCAAGGAGAATCTTGTTCGTCTTGTTTTTTTTTCTTGTGTTTCTCTCTCTTTCTCTGGAAGTCAGGCGGATGTGTACACACATCTCCCTCATTGAATTTCGCTGCAGGAAGTCAGTGACCTGGAACGCAACTGTCAACTGTAAAAAAATGTATAGGGTGGGGACTTGGTGACAGTTTGTAGAATGTGACTGTTGTCTTAATGGTATGGGAACGGTTTGAATGACAAAGGTGTAGGCCTACCAGTATCCATTATCCTTTTTATCAGACCTTAAAGTATGTGTCCAAAGGACCATGTCATGGGTACATCACCACACTAAATGATTAGGATGATGCCTGTCATGCTTTGACAACTGTCTCATTGTGTACGTCCCCGACAACACACATTTGGCATGCAGCAAATCTGCACTTTTGGGCCAGATCTTTGAAAAGAGAGGCAAATGTGTACTTACAACATTCTACACGAGAGAAAAATAAATAGCCCAAATGGGCTTTTCGGAGAAACATGAATGAATCTATGACTCTGTTTGTTCATGCGACTCCAGAGCATGCAACAGAAACAAACACAGTCCCCACACGGCAGGACAAGCTATTTGTTTTTGTCCGCTCTCTCTCTCTCTCTCTCTCTCTCTCTCTCTCTCTCTCTCTCTCGCATGTACGAGGGTTTACGGGATGTGAGGCATGGGCTGAAGTGTACGCATGAGTTCAGCTCTGCCACTGCGGGTTTTCCCCCCTGTGTGTTTCTGCACATGGAGATCATCATCCAAACGATTGTTAATGCCAGGCTAGTTCAGCTGGAAAGTGGGGTTTTGTTAAGCTGCTGGAGACATTTGTGTGTAATAAAAGACTCAGAAATCGAGCCGTTGTGTGCACATTTTCACTCTCCATGACAAAGTAGAGGGCCTTTAAAGGGTTTCTAGACTGAGCATATTGTTTTTTGATGAGATAAAGATCATTAAATAAAGGCGCTATGCATCTCTGTGTATTCAAATACATGACATGGCAGCTTATGTTAAGGACTGGGAGAAACATCTTGTGGATAATGCACTCAGGCACATTGAAAGCCAGAATTGCCTTTGATTATTCTGTGGTGGTCTGGAAATATGCCTCGGGAGGCCGAAGCCGTCTCTGTGGTGAACTGATACACGTGCTATGGCTAAAGCATCCATCTCCAACGCAGCACTTTCTCCACATTTATTTGTGAACCCGGAAACATTAGGGGGGTGAGTATGTTTGGACAGAATTTGTAACTTTAGAAAGTCGTCGGTTGGGGGATGGGAACCGACAGGGGCCGTGCAGAGAGAGAGAGAGAGAGAGAGAGAGAGAAAGAGAGAGTAAGAGAGACAGGGAGAGAGAGAGAGAGAGAGCGTAAACAGAGTATGTGAGTGACTGTTTCCCCCGCTAATAACTAAAACAAATCAGCTTCGGAAACTCAACTTAATATTCAGTTTTCTGAGGAAATATTTATTGAACTCACGTGCAGACATGGGCAAAACATTCTTGGTGCTTGAAGCTCAACTTTTTGAAATGGTCATTGTTTGGTTTTTTTGGGGACTGTGGGAGGTAAACAAAGGGGACATTTGAAAGAGTATACAGTGGCGGCACCACAGGTTTGTGTTTGACAGTGACTGATCGTGTTACACTCAGCCTACGGAGACACGTGTGCTGTTTGAGCTCTTCCTCCAGCAGCAGGGGACTAAGAAAATACCCCGGAATGACACTTTCCTGGCTGCTGTCACTCTATTGTCTCCGGCTTGCCATCACCATGGCATGTGAGCGAACAGGAAAAGGCATTGTTCTGTAAATCCATCATATTTCACGAAAACATCATGATTGCGACTAAAAGCAGTGCTAAGTGTAAAGTGAGAAGAATGCGTAGAAGGCGCGGGTGGGGGAGTGGGGTGGGGTGGTAAGATTGTGAAATGGCTTTGGACATGCAAGAGGTCTCATTTTTGGATTGCTTCATGTGCCAATTCAAACACATTACATTACTGCCCTTGAGCTGTGGCTGATTGCCTCCCCAGGGTTGGCAATTATTGCATTAACCAGTTATCACACCAGTTTGATTCTCACCACAAGAACACACGCTAACAGGGTTTAAATGGCTTCTGTATTCCACCCTTTTCTCTCTCACAAAGAAACGCTGATCAAAACGGTGAACAACACAGAGAAAATAGTGATAGTTCTATGCACTTTATGTGACTGCATATTTTTGCCTCTGCTCCGTAGCAATTTTGGAAGCTCTCCAATGACACTGTAGATACTTGTGCCAATTCGGAGTCGTTTGCAGCATAAATCACCTGAGTGGCGACTGGCAGCTCCTCCTGTGAAGGTAGTAATTTATGCGAGCTGTTGAGTATTTACCCAACCCCTGCTAGGTAACTGACACATGTGATGGATTGGGGAAGTTGCTCAAGCTGGCAGGATTTGTCAGCCTCAAGTTCTTTTTTGTCATCTGAAATACGAGGATATGGTGTCCATTAGGCAGCGAGAACTGACAAGTATTATTTAAGGAACTTTCTAAGGTTTCATTTAGTGATTTGTGTGTTTTTTTTTTTTTTTAAATTATGGAAATATTTGGTCAAATAGAATTATGCGGATATATATATATATATATATATTGTCAATAGGTTTCCGCTATTTAAGGAAGGTAGGTTCCATGAAGCATTTTTTCCATTTCAACTATTTTGTTCTTAAGTAAGATTAAAAAGTTCTGATGCCAATAAAAGGATAACAAGGGTCGGTTTCCACAGTGCAGTGTTTGAATTGAGAAATCACTGCTTCCCAAGATGACTTTTTAGAACAAAAATGTACACCCCCCACAATCCACCACCACCACCACCACACACACACACACACACACACACACACCGACATGCACACACACAACACACACACAGACACACACACACACACACACACACACACACACACACACACACACACACTCACGGACAATCTGTTTCTATTCAGATTGTTTCAAACTGCTGCTAACCTGTATTTACATTTCCTGTGATTTATGACCCTTTTCTCACGCTGGAGGTGACTCGTCTGGCAGGAGAGGGTGCGCGTCAACTCCAGCCAGCCCCTGTGGTCACCTGCCAAAGCTAATAAGGAGTCGAGGGCTTCTCCGGGCTATCGGACCATCTGCTGCAGACCTGTGATTCAGACGATGGAACTCTGCCAGCGGCCCTATCTGCCAGGTAATAAGTCCTCCTTAGGAGTCCCTCCCAGCACTCCAGAGGAGAACTGTAACGACTGCGGGAGAGTTACAACACCTACCTGTACGAACCACAACAGGTTAGGAGCTTTATAGGTTACGAACTTTGTGAAAGAAACTGGCACGACAGCACGCTGTTTAAAGTACTCAGGGGTGTGGCATCTTGGTATGGGTTTCTGTAGGGTTAGATAATATGCCCATTTAGGTTTCAGGGACTTATTCAAGGAGTTATTTTAGGATTTCATGTTTGATCATAAAAATAACTATGATGGTGTACTGAAGTGTGCCCAGTACCCACAAAGTAGTTTGTCAAAGCTGATGAGTTAGTGACAGATTTAGGACCACTTAGATGTGATAGCAGTAACTGATTGCAGAAGCTGCTGACAAGCGCGCATTTCATCACTAGGAGGTTTGTAACAAGGTAACCACAGGAGAAAAGGAAGTTGTTTTACATGGGGACAGACGTGTGACTTGTAATCCGAGACAAAGGTGTTTGCAGGTTTGACGTGATTCCGCCTCTCCCCCCTTCCTCTCCTCCTCAGTTTGAAAGGCTTAACACTGACACCTGTGAACGATTCTTTTAGTCGTGCCCAAAAAAAATAAAAAATAAAAAATAAAAAAATTCCATTCTCTCTGGGGCCAAGAACAGAAAGTCCAGGCTCATTCTCCACTGTGCTAACACTGTCTGACATTTAGCGCCCTGTCAGCGTGCACCGGTCAGTGAAGTGCACATGGCAGAACCCCCACTGTCTCACTCACTTAACCCGACAGAGAGAGGGGCTTGGCCAGGATGACAGGCCTCATGGCGTGGTGCTGCTGGGCCCTCTTTGTGCTTCCAGCAGCGCACATCTCTCACCCCTGCTGGCTGACAGGGGAAGGGGTCAAAAGGTGACCGTGCTCCGTGGCCGTGAACTTCATAAATGCCTGCTGCAACCACGTCCAGTGTGTGCCAGGCGGGCCTGCGGTTGCCGTGGAAATGCACGGCCAGGAGATAAACCTGACTGGAATTGGGAGACTGATCAAGGGGGCTGGTGGATATAATGTATGATTTCACTCTCTCTCTCCCTCTCCCTCTCTCTCTCTTTCTTTCTCTCACTCTATGTTTCTCTCTCTCTCTTTCTCTCTGTTTTTTTCTATCCTCAGTTGCTCTGGAAAAAAAGTGTACTGTAGCTGCTGCAGCTGACCAACATTTGTAATAAATTCCTCATGCTTTGACAACGTGTAGGGTGGAATTTTTCTATGGCTTAGGGTAGCACTGTGGCCCCTCATTGTCCCATTGGTTTTGTATTACAGCCCAGATTGGAAAGGACCCAAAATGAACAAGTTACGCATGTTCTCTCTCTCTTTTCTCTCTGTCTCTGTCTCTCTCTCTCTCTCTCCTTTCTTGGGTGCTAACACTCACTGTTTATACATTTTTAGCTGTGGATGCAATTTTTCATTGTCAGCATTCAGACTGCTTAATAAATGAACTCATTATTACACTTGTAAATTCATTAATTTTACAGATTACAGAAATAACCAAAAATATGACATCATTTTGAATAATGACTCAGTTTGAATAATTTTACTTTTTCCTCATATGCTCATATACTCATACGTGTATATTGTATTATTCACTGTATTATTATGACCGCCGCGCAGCGAAGCGGCGGTCATATAGGTTTAGTTTTTTTTTTTTTTTTTTTTTTTTTTTTTTTTTTTTTTTTTTTTTTTTAGCATGTCCAAATTTCCGTCCAATGATTCCCGGGACACTGAAAGACCGGGTAGACAAAACTTGGTGGGCATGTAACCCCATATGGATAGCATGGAACCATCGTTTTTCGTTTTGATCTGTAGCCCCCACGCTGGACTGCACCCCCGAAAGGAGGGTAGGGCAGACACAGTTTTCTGTGAATATCTCGAGAACCGTAAGGTTTAGGAGGACCACCTTTTTTGTATGTTGATCTCAAGGGGCCATGTCAACCCATTCCATAACCACTAATTTCATGTATAGCGCCACCTAGTTAAACACAAAAAGTAAAAATGAGGTGTTGTAATTGTAGGTATCTGTGACCTAACATAGTCAAAACTGCACGAAATTGGAAGTGTAGGATCATTTTGACACCTTCTGAATGCACGCCAAGTTTCGTGGAATTTTGTTCATGGGGGCCACACAATAAATTAATTTATATTACTATACACCAACTGGCCTGTAGGTGGCCGGAGACAGTTTTCTGTGAATATCTCGAGAACCGTAGGGCCTAGGGGTCCACCTTTTTTTTGTATGTTGGTCTTAAGGGGCATGTCAACCCATCCCATTACCACTTATTTCATGTATAGCGCCACCTAGTTAAAAATTAAAAAGCAAAAATTAAGTGTTTTCATCTCAATATCTCTGGCTGACAAGGTCAAAACTGCACGAAATTAAAAGTGTAGGATCATTATGACACCCTCTGAATACATGCCAAGTTTTGTGTACTTTCGTTCATGGGGGCCTTACAATAAAATAATTTATGTGTACATTTAGTGACGTTACCAACAAGGATTCCCTGGACACTGAAAGACCGGGTACACAAAACTTGGTGGGCATGTACCCCCACATGGATAGCATGGAACCGTCATTTTTCGTTTTCATCTGCAGCCCCCGCTGGACTGGACCCCGAAAAGGAGGGTAGGGCAGAAACAGTTCTCTGTGAATCTTTTATGGTATGTTGGTCTCAAGGGCCCACATCAACCTGGCTCATAATCACTCATTTGTGATTTGCCCCGGTAAAAAGAAAATCAGTAGGATTAAAAAGAAAGCCAAAATAAATATTCATCATCATCATCATGGCTGCATTTTCAGTATTGGTCGCTTATCGTTTGTCCACTAGATGGCGCATCGTTGCAGTGAGGCGTAATTTTGTTGGAAGTTAAAAGTGGGTTGGAAAAAAACAATGGGCGTTTCATACAAGGACTGTAATTTACGCGCAGCGAACATCTAATAAGGATAGGGCGATGTTCACATGAAGTGTAATTCCCATTTCTTCTTGAAGCCCGAAATAAATCTGAGGATGTTTATCGGACATGCTTGGTTTTACTGCGGAATACGTTAATCTTGTAATCAATAAGGACCTAGGTAATGTTACCGTTACGCGTTGGTTGAGTGATGGAGGTATTTGATTTATTGCATTTGTAGAAACTATAAATGCGGGTTATACCAAGCAAATGTATAGCAGCACTGTTTGTATCTTTCGACTGTCATTTATTGCACGTGCTACAAAATCATTCTGTGCAATGGAAGATTTACCAACGCTACACCGGTCTGATACAGTTTTGCCTATACATGCGGAGACTGAGGCGCCTGTTTATTTTGTTTTAAGTGCGTGCAGGGTGTGTGAGGGGGAATCGATGTGCTTTGATTACAGCTTGGTAGTTGTAGTCTGTGAAATTAAAAGCACGCGTGTGTGAAGTATCCAAACAATGACACCTTCATTTCATTATGGCTGCTTTAGCAAAACACCTTAAGCTACTGTGTAGTGGGTCCCATTTAGAAGTGGCTACTTCATTCGCTTTCCTTGACTCATGGAGCTGCGTGAATGTTATTACAACTTTTCGCCCGCGATATGACAGTTTAAGTCCGCTTTGATACTGTAAAGTAAGCCATTGGTTTCAAAGGAGATTTTATTTGTGTCGCCAGCATACCTTATAATCCTACCTGTAGCTTAGGGAAGCTAACAGCTTTCTATTAGGATCTAGTTTGTTAGTTACCGTTTGTCATAACTCCTGATGCATTTTGCATTTAGAATAGCCAGAGCGTGTATATCTCAATCGGAAAATTAAACAATATCGGGTGCCTATGGACTAGGCTGGGTGAACCCAGCCTGATCTGCCAGCTATTTATTTTTGATTTCTTAAAAGATTGAGCTTGGTCTGATGAAAGCCAGACTAGCCATGGACCTCAGTTAAACAATGCAAGGGAACATGAATCAGCCTATATTTGCACTAACAATAGCGGACAAAAGCTCTTCAACTTTGGCCCGTTAAAATGTGTATGAACAGTCTAGCGGCGCATTTCATCAAGGCCCATTTGGACATGTCAGTTATTTGCACCACTGGTTAGATGTAAAAACAGCATTTCGTTTCAGACTAGGCTACTGTTACTTAATTTGTGCATTAACAATAACGTTTCAGACTACTGTTACTTAATTTGTGCATTGACAATAAAGTATTACATGAACTAAAGATGACTAAAATCTTATGTAGAAGAAGAAACATTCACAAAAAATCCATCCATCCAAAATGACCTTTGTTTTTGATAGCTGTTGAAAAACGCATGGAACTGACAGAGATGTTTTTTTGTTTAAAAATACATAAAAAATAAATAAATAAATAAATAACATTATGCTGATACCCAAATGCTTTTCCCAAATACAATGTAGCCTACAGGTGTAAGTGACCTTTCATCAATCCAGTTGCAATGGATGAACTGTGATGAACTGCCCTACTTGTGATTGTTTAGAGATTTTTAAAGGTTTTATAACAATGCTACATCTTCTTTGGCTATTCTACAATCTATTCACCTTTTCAGCACCAGTAGGCTACTTTCTGTGCAGCCGCTTTGCACACTCAGGCATGCCAAACAAGCATACACAAAAGTTTCAAGAGTGGGGATGGAGTAAAATATGGAGACAAATTGAAGTGTGATTTATTTTCGCGGAACGGATGTACAGGACTGAGCGGCGGTCATATTTTGTACCGCTATGCGGTACATCTAGTTCTTCATAAAGATGAGGATGAACTGTATTTATAGAAGTACATAACTTTATGTTATACTTCATGTTATGTTCATTACTTGTTGACAGTGATCTAATAGTTGTATCAGCCTCTTCGTGGGAACTGAGAGTGTGTCATCAGCTGAAGTCATGTCTTTCTCTCTCTGTCTCTCTTCGACAGAGTGGTGATGACAAGCGTTGTAAGGCGGCAGTTTGATGTGTGGTGTGTGTGAGATGGACGTTAGTCTGGACCCTGGCGCTTAGGCAGAGGCTTCCCTCCAGGGCTGCAGGCCATAGGTGATGAGGCAGCGGCTCCACTGCACAGCGGGTAGCTGGCAGACAGTAACACGGCACAATGGAGGCCTAATAAAACAAACCAGATCATAACAGGTGGACCATCTGCTACAGTGCGGCCCTTTAACCGGATGCTGCTCCAGTAACATAGGTGCCCTAGGTTTTCTCCCAAGGTAGGAAATAGTATGATTATGGGAATATATTAAGTTAGATATTACGAAATATAAGATATAATGGATCTTCAGAATATATCTAATATAAATCATCATATATCATACAGTACCCTGCAGAATTATTGGCACCTCTGCTAAAGTTGACTAAAAATCTGTATAAAAATACCATCTGTTGGTGATTTATTGTAATCTCACAATGAAAAAAAAGAATAAAAAAAAGATAATTTTGAGAAAATCTCATAAAGAAATAAATATTTTTAACTAAAGCACATTGCTCACAATGATTGGCACCCCTGAAAAATCTCATATACAAAACCTAACAGAAGCATTTTCCTATCTAATTTCATTTAAGTTAATCAGAGTGTCTGTGAACTTTTAGAAGTAGTTCATGACTTTCTTTTTCACTATAGTATGGAAATAAAGTCACACAGAGGTTAAATCCACCAGTCATTTTTCAACATCGGAAAGACAAGAGAATACACTAAATTTAAATAAAAAGAAGGTGTGTTGACATTTGTAAGTCAAAGAATGTCTATGACAACTAGGTGCTTTGTTGAAAATGCCTATATTTACAGTTAAAACAATGATTAAAAGGTTCTAATTATCTGGAAATGTGACAAACATGCTTGGACAAGGACCCATAGTTATCTTGCCCCCATGTACAGTATGGAGGATGGTAAAATAGGCAAAAAATCCATAAGAACCACTGTTGGAGAGTTACAGACAAAGGTAACATCTTGAGATCACCAAGTCCCCCAAAAAATCAAAAGTGACCTCACTGCTAACATATTATTTAGAGGGCATGCCGGGTAAAAGCCTGTCCAGTCATTTAATTACCAATGTAAATGGCAGGAGTTACTGCATGGTACAGTGACTTTGTCTGGAAGTGTGGTCTATTGGTAGGTGAAATGAAAATTGCTCTTTGGCTAGAAACACTTTGTGTTTAGGTGTGTTTAATGAAATGGTGGAGGGCTGTGCTACATAGAAGGAAGGGCTATACTGAAAAAAACCCCATGTCTAATGAGAATTTGCCATTTTGGTGGAACAGGGCTGTGCTATTGTGATCATGATTGGATTATTCATCAGGTTAATGAACCAAAACAAGTCCTTTTTAGTCTTTATCATATTTAGTCATTCAAATATCATTTTGTTAGTCAAGTTTTAGATCAAAACAAATATTGTTTGCTGAACACAAAATCATGCTTCCAGACATTGCCATCTCTGTCCCTGATCTAAACTCCATCAGGAACAGTGGGGTGAGTCAAAAAGAGGAGAACCAGTGTTTCTCAAAGTGTGCACAAGTGTCCATAAGACCCAAGTGGTCCCTTGAGCAGGCGTGGTAAAATATAATATAGATGAGTTGTTTGCAATATTGAACCAACTTGTATGCAAAACAGTTCTGCAACACTGTCTATGTAAGATATGCCAGTTTAAATCATACAGTATGAATCCACACTGGGTTCGTGATCTGGGGAGGCTACTGTTGAAGCTAGGGTTAGTTAAGTGGTCCTGAAACTGAAAAAGCCGATGGCGGTCTTAAACAGACTCCCTTTCTTTGTATTATCTAACTTTATTAAATAGGGGTGTCATAGGACATTCTAGGGGATATATTACAAGCTGTTTTATTGGCAAGGGATGCTTAAGAAAGTATCACAAGCAGGGGTGCCAAATAATTGTGATGAAAATGAGAGATTTTATCTTAGTGTTTTGTTAAAAATATTTATTTCTTTTATGAGATTTTCCTTTTTCTCAAAATAAATTTGTTTCCCTTCAAGGTTGGATTTTTCCATTGTGAGATTACAATAAATCATTGGTCAACAGATTATGTTTTATACTGTTTTTTAGTCAACTTTAGCAGAGGTGCCAATAATTCTGGAGGGTTCTGTATATTATATGATATAGTTATTGTGAGGGCTCCAGATAATCTACTGTATGTAAGATCAGTGCCATATAATGAGAGGGTCAGTCTGTTCTCCGTTCTCAGGATGAAGAGTGATTATTGATTCTGACAGATATTGAAAAATGGCAAATAAGATCAATTCAGACTCAGACTCCTCAGCCCTTTTAAAATCGTCCAAATGACGCCGAAATACTCCGGCTGCATTTTCTTCCATAATACTGCTATTCATGTCAATGTGCCAAAATTGTCACTTTAAATATTTTATATTTGCCACTCAATGCATAATGTTCCCACAACATTTATAAAGAGCATAGCCTACTTTGGGCAGCCTCTTAACAGTGAGCAGCTTTATAATATGGTATAAAGATGTCAACAACCCATTAGCAAATCACACAACTTCTGAAAGCGTATTATATGTTTTACATTTAATACCTCACATTATGAGCGAAGCTTGATGTTAAATGCTGCTCTCTCACACGGATTTCTTCCATCTGGTTTTGAGGGTGACTTCATACACTTGAGCTTGCCCGGGGATCCCGTTACAGTTACGTAGCTCTGGGAATAGCTGGCTGCACCACCACTGCCGCCCTGGCGGAGGATGCGAACATAATCTTGGCCCAGAGAGCAGTGGAGGCCTGGGCCTTTTCTCTCTCTCTCTCTCTCTCTCTCTCTCTCTCTCTCTCTCTCTCTGTCTCTCTCTCTCTTTCTCTCCTCTCTTTCTCTCCCTCTCTACCCCCCAAAGCTCCAGGCCTGCCCCTCATGCCCCCAACCTCAGAAGAGGCTGCCAGTGCTGCCGGAGGGCGCCCCCCAGAGGGTGGATGTCCATGACTCCATCAGGTGAGCGGCCAGGTGGGAACTACCTCATCATTGCTATATTTCCTGAGAGCTGCTTTTCTTGTTTTTTATTTGTGTGTGTGGGTTCTGAGTCAAGACTACGCAAGTCTGTAAGCATTCCAATGAATGAATGGCCTGAATGCATGGGTTAGTATGATTTTAAACTAGACTTTAAACTTTTTACCTATCATAGTAGGTAATGGCCAATCCATTACAAAAAGTCATACTAATTTGTACAGTGATTGTAAGTGATTGTGTGTTTTCAATGAATGAAAATGTTAGGGCCTTCAAAGACATACATTTGTGTCAAGTGATGATTATGACCATCATTCCTGAAACACTTGTAGTTTTCCATTGGTGTCGAAGCCAACACTTTAATTAAAGTATATTAAGAATACTGGCACAACCTGTCAGATTTGCATAAGTATCAGGAATGTGCTGTCTGAATGACAGAGATACTGTACACATGCTCATATTTGTTCTCAATGGAGCGGCACGCTTACCTTTGTCACTGTGTTATTCATACAACAACAAAAACATACAGGACCTAAATAAGTGATCTCCCTCACACCGATGGAATGTCTTTCAGCACCTGGCGAGGGAGTGCCAGGAAGCTGGGCATCCCAGCAAGGCAAGCAACCCTCCCCCACCCTGAGGCGTTTGGCACCTTGCCAACTTGTTTAGCTCTGCTTACGCCAAAGAACATCAAAACAAATTAATCATCATGCTAGACCTGCTACAGTATTGTGCACGTGTTTAGTGTGTATGTTTGTTACACCAACTTCTCTTAAGGATGTTAGATTACAGTGGCTCTTGCATTGCAGATATGCCTGCAGTGCAGTTGCAGCTACGCAACGGGCACTTGGTGGGTGTGCGATCAGTTAAATACTCCTTGAGGCTTTGCTTTGCTTTGCTTTGCTTTGCTTTGCTCTGCTCTGCTCTGCTCTTCTCTTTCATTGAGATGGATGAGATGGAGGATATCCAAATGTCTGCCAATGGGCCTTTGATGTTCATCCTCCAGGAGTTTCTGTTCCTCGCTTGTTCTCGCAGCGGGAGACCTGGGATTCATGTGGCCAGAGGATTGGAACCACAGGCCCAACCACTCCCAGCTGATTTATATTACTGTAAACCAGACACACACACATTCACACACACACGCACACGCATGCATGCACACAAATGAATGCACAGTCCCAGAGGCACACACATACACACACAGCACAATGTCCTGTTCCCACTCCAGCCCGGGCAGATGTCCATCAGCCGATGATCCACGGGTGCAATAAGCCAATCCCACCTCAGAGTATACCTACAGTCCCTCTTCCAAAAACTGTGAATGCCGTCAGTTTTCCATCTGGGTTTGTTGCCACAGCAACTAGCATAGCACCATATGGGGTGTGTTGGTTTTGTTCCACTTTGACTGGGTTTAGATTATTTGACACGCCATTACAATTACGGTCACATTGGAGATATTGTGCCTGTGTGAAACACCTTAGTGTCTCCCACAGGTGTCTGAGTACAGTGAATTGGCCTGGTTGTGCTGCACATGGACACCATGTGAGAGTGTTCATGAAGTTGTGCCTTAAAAGATCATATTCTCAGATTTAGAGTTGGAATTTTAGATTATGCCTCACACATTCTGTTCCATTTTGAAGTGATCCTCAGCAAAGTGGAGAATGATGTACGTACTTCCTGGGGCCCCTGGCAACATCACTCAGAGACCCCGCTTCCTGTCCCATCCATCCAGTGGCTCAGGAGAGAGCTGCCTGTGGCTGACAAAACTGTCCTGGATCGCCCCGAGCAGCCTTGTCCTTCAGATACACAAACAGACAAGACTTTGCTGCTGTGTCAGACCACCACCTCTCTCTCTTTCTTTTTCTCTCTCTCTCTCGAACACACACACATACATGCACACACTCACAGACAGACACACACACCCACACACACTTCCCTGCCTTCGGCACTGAGTGTTGTACCTCTTCAGCTGGGGCGGGGAGAGGACCTCCTCTCTTCTCATCCTTCTCCTCCTCTGACACATGCCTCTGAGGGGCATTCTGTCGCGCGGCGCTGGGGAAAAGGGGAGCCTTTGTTTGGAATGTCTCTGTTGCTCAGATCTCAGCCTGGCTTTGCTGATTCCCACAAACTCTTCCTTTCTGTGTTGTGTCTGTCTGGCTTTTTGCAGCTGCCTTAAGCTACACATCACCCAGAAAGAAAGTTTGGAAACAGCTTGAGTAATGTTTGTCAACCTATGGTGGCATGCTTTTATGATCAAAAGAAGACAACGGGTTGTGTAAGGAGTGATAGTATTGACTATCTGGGAGACACAGACAGTGAACCCATTTACTTTTTGTCAGAGCTACGTAGTCGGGGGTGTTCTGTGTAGGCTGTCTGTGAGGTGGGTGAGGTTCTATATTTATGAGCTCTCTTCATACCTCCAAGATGCACGTCAGGTTAGACAAATAGCTGCTTTCACTTTTATTTGATTGATTGGAAAAAACAGAGCTTCTGCTATTTCAGTCAAAACAGCCCTAAATCACACGTGTCAAAAATTTCCGGGTTTAACAAGCCATCCCAAACCTATGCAGAAGGGCTCAAACAAACCTGTATTATGCCCAATGTGTCATCAATTACATTTTTATAAAGGATATGCACAGTAATAAATTATAGGTAATATCACAGCATGAGTTTTGCAGTTTCGGCATTTGATGAAGTTTTAGAGAACTAAACCAAACAATTTGTAGATTTTATTTTATCTTAATAAGGGAAACATTTTGTAGATTTGAAATTGTATGGACCAACTGCAGAGTGAGGAAGAATTTTTAATTATGTTTCATTGTAGTTAAATAAATTGACCTGTCCATTAAGGGAATTACAAACAATACTACTACTGACACACTTTATATCTGATAAAATATTGAAGATTGATGTGTCTGTCATATATTGGAGTTTGTAAGTTCTAGGGTCATGTCAAAGGCCCTCTACAATCATTCAGATTTTTTTTATGGTCCAGGGTGACCTTGCCCTGTATGACACACTGAACTCAGAAATCTTTTCTTCGTTGCATACACACTCTCATTGTGTCTCTCTCTCTCTCTCTCTCTCTCTCTCTCACACACACACACACAAGCACAGAACTGCCCTTTCTCTGTCTCTTTCCTTTTCTCACTCGGTGGAGAGCAAGAGAGGGATTACCGCTGCCGTCTCCCCCACCTGTATCTCATCACGGCGTGGCCGAGCGCAGGCCAGCTGCCGGGGAGAGACATCAGAAGGCGTCGGTGATGAATTGGCCTCAGCCCTGGCCCCTGCCCTGGGACAGATCTATCCAGCAGGGAAACAAGTGTGCACACACAGACCTACTACTGCACAGCACCACAGGGGTCGGGGAGCGCACAGCATTACAACTTATGAAGGCTACAATTCACTTTTCAAATTAAATTAGAAAGGAATTGTTACCCTAGACACAGCCACATGGATAACTGCATGCTGTTTATATGATCATATCAATATATGACACATAATAACAAAATAATATTCAAACAGTGATTAAAAAAAAAAAAAGAATGAAATATGAAGTGTGTATGTATTCCGACATTTGAATAAGAGTTTTTTATTTTTTTGGAATGAAGCACTTGAGGCATGATAAGAACCCACTAGCAACTACACAGAATTTAACAGCAGCTGTAAACTGCTTAAATTGGCAAAGTACTCTATGCCAACCACAGTGATTGGAAAGGTCATCTGATTCCTGGAAATCTCTATGCCCACAGCTTGCCCTGTCACACGTGTTGCTCTGGGACCACCATCATCTGGGTGTTACTGTAAACAATGAAGTTTGGTGGCACAATCTGCCATCCAAACGGCACCAACCGTCAAGGAGACATGGCACAACAGTTTGACACTATTAACCGACCTACTTTGCCAGTGTAAATCATGTATGATACAGCCCGAGTATCAAGCCTATTTTTGTTTGCTGTGCTGTTCTAATGAATTTAAAGGAGTCTGCCTTTTCCTTCAGGTGACTGCATGGGTAAATTACATTACCGTTAAAGTAAATGGAGGAAGTGAATATTCACAGTAATTAAAGACTTATATTACCTATGTTAACTTACAGCTGCAAAATAACCATTACAGACCAGATTGTTCTGACTTTGTTCACATGCTGCACATATAGTTTTGTCCCGATTGATGTTGCCCAGGTTCTGAAGATGGACGTGCCTCACCCAGGACTGCGATGGCGCAATGACAAGATGTGGCCGTTGGCTCTTTGCCCGGGGCTTGTTTTGAGAATGATCCTGGGCCATTGGGAAGGAGGCCCCGATGCCATCGAGTCATGTTTACTTTTCACTCAGCATATTAGATATGCCCTCACCCTGCCCCGATGCTGGTATCAGCTGTATACCACACACACACACACACACACACACACAGATGTCTGTGTCTGTCTTTCTGTGCTCCTCCTTTAGTTTGTGCGTGCATGAATCTGTGTGTATGTATGAATAAGGTGTGTGGCTTCGAGAATGGTCTTTTGTGTGTGTGTGTGTGTGTGTGTGTGTGTGTGTGTGTTTTGTGCATTCTCCTCTCCTCCTTGAAGACTCACTAATTCCTGTTTTCTTATCAGGCAGGAATTTAGATGCCTCGCCACCCAGCATGCTGCGGCTGTATTTGTCTGCCTCATGATACAGATCAGCTATGAATCACATGTGCTCACACCAGCTCTACATCTGACAACCACCTAACTAATTTGACAGACATGTCAGTCAACCTAGATACATGCATACACTATTTTTTCTACTATGCATGAGCATCTGTGTGTATTTGTGAGTGGGTAAGTATGAACATATGTCTGACTACGTGTGTGTATGTGTGAAAGTATGATGTATTTGTGTATATTGTGTGTGTGTGTGTGTGCGTGCATGCGTGTGTGCTTGCATGTGTGTGTATCTGTGTTTGTGCATCTGTGTGTGTGTGTGTGTGTGTGGGGGCATCTGTGTGTGTGTGTGTGTGTGTGTGTGTGTGTGTGTGTGTGTGTGTGTGTGTGTGTGTGTGTGTGATTGTGCATCTGTGTTTGTGCATCTGTGTTTGTGCATCTGTGTTTGTGCATCTGTGTGTGTGTGTGTATCTGTGTGTGTGTGTGTGTGCTGTGCAGTGGGAGGACAGAAAGCATCAGATGGATGTGGAGGCCAGGGTAATGACAGGGCCGTGGACAGCTGGATCCTGTTTTCCAGGCTGATTGGGGAGCAGAAGAGGGCATGAGCTGCCCAGCCGGCCACTGCTGCCTTCATTAGCACAGCTCCACGCCAGAGCTGGGGGCTCTTCACAAGCATATCAAGTTAAAAAGGAATGCTCAGACACACATGGAGACGCTTTCTGTTTTTAAGTTGTGAGTGTGTGTGTGTGTGTGTGTGTGTGTGTGTGTGTGTGTGTGTTGTGTGTGTGTTTGTGTGTGTTTGTGAGAGACGGGGGAGGGGTGGGTGGGTTGTGAGGATGTTGCAGAAGTTCTTCACAGACTTGAAGTTCAGTTAAAGCTTCTTTAACTAGTCCACTTTATATTTTTCTTCGACCTAAACAGACTTATTTCTGTGACTGTCAGATCGCTGGTCTTTCTCCATATATGTATGTATATGCGACTCTGCATGTATGCTTTATTTTAAATTTATTTATGCATTTAGCTGATACTCCTGTCAAGAGTGACTTACAGAAACCAATGTATGAGTGTCTATCTCTCCATCTGCATATGTGCTTGTGAGTGTGTGTGTGTGTGTGTGTGTGTGTGTGTGTGTGTGAGAGTGAGTGAGTGGGTGTGTGTGTACACTCAGACCACTGTCTCTCTCTCTCTCTCTCTCTCTCTCTCTCTCTCTCTCTCTCTGGCTTGTTTTGGGAGAGGTGCTTTTTTATCGTCTCTGCTCATCTTGTGATTATTTGGAGATCTCAGCGTTAAGCGCTGTGCTGTTTATCCCCTGCACTCTCGGCTCGTCGCAGGCACCACGCCAGCTGATCAGGTTTCACTCGCCTCGTGTTTGTTGTCTCGGAGCCCACTGGCAGAAACCAATAAACACCACATTTCCTCCAATTCCTTAACATTCGTTCTTGCCATGCCCATGTTTATCAGGTCTTGTGGCCATACATGTGTATATTGTTATTTTTTGTGTATATTGTGTGTCTGTGTGTCTGTGTGTGTGTGTGTGTGTGTGTGTGTGTGTATGTGTTTGTGTGTGTGTGCAAGTGCGTGTGTGTGTGTGCGTGTGTGTCTGAATACATGTATGTACATTTATGTCTACGATTCCAGGTCCCCACTCTCGCACAGATTCCTGAAATGCTTTACTGTAAAATGCATCATGTGCAACCTTGCATGGTCCCTTAACAGACAAAAAAGTGTCTGGGAATTCTTGAGAGCGGATGATTGAATTATTTGGTGTATTTCTGTAACCAGATCTATTTTCCTATGATGCCGCGCACCCCGACAACCCATTTGTCATGTACCACTGTGTGTTTTTTGGGGGTGGTCTAGTTTGTTTGGAATTCGGCTGCCAGTTTCCAAATGTTTGAATCGGCTCTATCTGGATTAGATTGGTCACCCCTCCCCACCACCTCACTTTGTTTAATGTGGGCTTCGGTTGCACTGGCCTCATGTGTTTTTTATTGTGCTGGCGCCCTCCACCGTGAGATTATTAGAGATGAGATAACTTGTAAGTGGTTTCTGTCTTCTCATATTGACTATCACGCTTTATCATTTGGACTGGGTGTACCATGGCAGGTTATGTGCAGGTGACTTCACAGTAACGCACTTTTAACGACTTTTTTTTGACAGTATGAAACATTGGCCTTTGTTGTAATGGGCAGATTGCGGTCATACTTCAAATTTGACAACAATACACCAATATTTTACAACAATACATCAGCATGCTTCTTCCGTGGCAGTCATGTTAAGGTATGTATGTACACAATACCCACACGCACCTACCCACACCCACACCCACACACACAAACACACACAAACACACACACACACACACACACACACACACACACACACACACACACACACACACACACACACACAAAATACACACACACATATGTGTGGAAGAGAAAGAAAAAATAAGGCACGCATACATGCTTGGATAGACAGCGGCAGTCAAATGGCACTATTCCTGTTTTGCTGCCTGTCAACTTCTGCTTTGAACAAAGCACAGACCTGTATCTCCGAGCTTCAGCAAGAATTTATCTGATTTGCAGATCCTGCTCTGTCTGGCTGTGCGTCTCTGTTTGACAGCATGTAAACAATGCACGGTACTGCTCAGTCATTTTCTCTGCCGGCTCTTTTTTGAATGTATGTCAAACATATTTGATCGCTTTAGATAAAAATATAAAAAAATAAAATAAAAACATATTTTCTTGTGTGAGTTTTAACAGGGGCAAAATATATAACTATTTTTTCACGGTTTAGTAATACAAAGTAATTAGTGTGTAACTATCAGCAACAAACTGATAGATAGATAGAGATACTTTATTTATCCAGAAGGAAATTAAGGTGCCCAATAGCTTATACACATCATACACAGACATATGACATCTACGCTCACATACTGTAACTAGAACATTCCACAAATGCTGCCCATTTAGTTTTTAATTAATAAAGCCCCTTCAGAATGATTAATGACTCCAAAGACAGACTGAGACTGTTTGTGTATTTGTTAATTAATCATAATAAATGAACGGTAAATTAATGGCCTTCGTAGTCTTTGGGTCTTGTCATCCTGTGTCTGAAGTTCCCCTGTTGAAAAACCATTTTGTGTTCCCTCCGCTGTAAAAAGAATCATAAATCACCCTCTTGTAAACAGTAGTGACATGGGGCCTGATCTGTGGTTTGATATACATTTTAGGAGACCTAAAGCCTGGAAACACGATCCCTCCCCCTGTATGCGAGACCCCAACCTTCCATGTGCTCCTGCTGTAGATTCCTTGTGTGTGTGTGTGTGTGTGTGTGTGTGTGTGTGTGTGTGTGTGTGTGTGTGTTTTGTATGTGTGTATGCTTCACCATGGAACAAATCCTGTAAGCACACATTGTACACAGATGGCAATGTATTCATTTCTTCTCATCGATACAAATGACGTCGGCCTCCGCGCTTAATGCACGAAAGCGCTACCAGAGGAAATAACCCAGACGCAGACTGGCACGGTGGCAGTAGCCAGTCACTGCGAATTTGAGCTCTGCACGGAGATGACCATGGATGTTAGCGTACGTAGCACAGCGTAGCAGTACATACAGTCATCTGTGCACAGCCATCTTGTACTGTGTTTGATTGGCTCTGTCATCACAGGTATGACCCTCCGTGACTCATACTGTCTCTGTGCTTAATGCATGTCATTATTGTTTGTTATTACTGTTTACTTCCTGTGCCAACACAGGAAGGCAGGGCGTGCCTGGCAACATCATCCAAAGGCATGACAACCACATCAGGGCACAGTGTGAAGGGAGACTATGATACGGGCCTGATATGTAATAATACTATCATCACCTGACAAGAGCTAGGTTCAACAACTTCCCCCCATTCAACCTTGAAGGAGCACTACTACACAAATCAGTCTGGTCGTCTGAATGCCACGGAGTGCATTTCTTATTGTTTTTTTTTTTTTCCAGTTTGGCTACATGACGCTGTTGGCACTGCATTGTCATTTTGTTAAACCCTTCAATGGATGTGATATGGGTGCTTTAAGTAAGTGATGAGGGATACATTTTAGAGGTTGTTTTGTTTTGTTTTTTTGCCAATTTAAAAAATGTTGTGCACAGCGACACTTCGTAGCCTGCAGGAGCAGCGTGTGTGAACTCAGCTAATGGCAGGTTTCAGTCACAGCGGTCGTGACCTCTTTACACTGCGTGCCAGCTGCCAGCGAAGGTTCTATTCAGCTGCCACACACACAACACACACTAACACATGCCCACACACACACACACAAACACACACATACCAACCCCCCTAAATCTGTAAAAACATCCTTTAATTCCAGAAAGTATTAATTGGGGGCAAAAGTTCTAGCGGGGGCTCAGGGAACTCAGCGTGCTTGTAACAGGAATCCAATCTCTCATCTCTTCATCCAACCCCTTCCCATCCCTCTCTTCCGCCTGTGAGGAGGGCTAGCCACCTCACACTTCCTGCTCGGTTGTCCTTCCTGGCCTTATCAGGACCTCACATATATGAACAATATACTGGGATATAATGGATTTGTGTGTGAGTGTGTGTGTACATGTGTGTGTACGTGTGTGTGTGTGTGTACATGTGTGTGTGTGTGTACATGTGTGTGTGTGTACATGTGTGTGTGTACGTGTGTGTGTACGTGTGTGTGTACATGTGTGTGTGTACGTGTGTGTACGTGTGTGTGTACGTGTGTGTGTGTACGTGTGTGTGTGCATGTATACGTTTGCGGTGGGAAGAGGAGTTGAAAAGAATCTCTATCTCTCATAAGGGAATTCAACATCAGATGAATTACTACTTTGTTGAATAAAATGTTAAAATGGCCAGGATAAAAATGTTTTCTGAAACAAACAACTGATAGAGTTATGTCTATTTGAGTTATTGGACTGTAGAAAACTGCACCCAGGAGTACAAACCATGAAGCCAAAGCCAAGCGATGTGTGTTAATGATATAGGCAGTCTCTGTATGTGTATTCATGTGTGTGTGTGTGTGTGTGTGTGTGTGTGTATGTGTGTTAATGTGCATGTGTGTGTGTGTTTAGGTGTGTGTGTGTATGTGTGTTCCTCTGTGTGAGCCAGCTGCAGGGTCTTAATGAGGGGAAGGCCAGAGGTTTATTCGAGCCCTTGTGAAGCCTCACTCAACACCTCAGCCTGCGCTGACCTCGGATTAGGCCCAGCCGGCCCTGGCTTTCCCACTAACCTGCTGGTGGCACGCTGGTTAGCAGCGCGCGGAGAGTAGCTGTGAGGAGGAGGAGGAGGAGGAGGAGGAGGGGGTTGAGGGCCAGCTGGAGGCTCTCACAACACAGAGAGATGCCCATTTTGTGCTACTGACACTTTGCTTACCATCCTTGGAAAAAAAAAACACTGATCATATAGGTCTTTTTATTTATCACAGTGTTGGGGGCAATATGATGCATGAGAGATTATGTTATGGTGTATTGTTGGACAACTCAGAGCCATATAAAGGTAGAGTTGCGACAACTCCATTGACGCTAATGTTCCATTTTTTTTCAACAATGGTGGCTAATGGAAGCCTCAAATAGTTCCCAAAGTTATCAATTTATAATAGCAGCAGTGCAGTTACAGACTGTTTGTAGCCAACATTTCAGACTCAGATTTACATTATTGGCTCAATAATAATAATAACAGTAACAACAGTAATAGTAGTAAAGTAATAGTATTAATAACCTAATTATAATAATCAACTATTTATGTATCGACTATGACAGCTTTTCTGCTGCTCAGTTTTTATCAGTTCCTTATCAAATAAATTAAAAGAGGCTAAAGCCCAATAAATGTGCCACACATAATAACCTAATATAAGATAAGCCTATACCATTTCAATTAGGCAGCACTAGGCAACACCACAAGCGAGCTGTCATTAAGTTTTTTGCGTTTGTAGCCTACAACTTTTATGACGTGACGTGTCTTGGGCATTTAGCTTTACCATCATGTCAACATAGTTGTAACGTTATGCAATGCTCATCTAGGCTATGGATTTAAGTGGTTTAATTTTAAAAAGGGCAGCAAAGTGGGATAAAAGTGCAACTGCTTCCCCAAAACAATTCCTCCTTAACTGGGATTTAATCGTTTGATATGTGGATAACTTTCAGTGGACTAAACACATAAAAGCTAAGATTTTGTTATCACAAAGCTAGCTGGTTCGTTAAATATGGCGAAGCATATTTACAGCCAACTGTGTAGGCCTACTTCAGCAGTGAAACTGAGTTTGTTGTTAACATTGTTGGTAACGTAAACGTTTCTTCAGTTAGGAGCAGGACTGTTTTTTTTTTTTTTTTGCATTCATTTTCATTGGCAAAAGCTAGCCTATGCATGAGAGAACCTAGATTTGAGGGAGCTGCAGCTGTTAGCATCAGCAGGTCATATTAACACAGCAGGGCACACTAGCCCAGTGATGAAGGATCGTTTAAAATCTCCATCCCCAGAAAGTTTCAAACCAAGCTTGCGCTGATGATGCATGATCACTGATCAAATTGCTATTTTCTGACACAATGCACACCATTTCCAGGTGCTCACCTGTCTGAATCTCAAGTTCTTTAGCCTAGCATCTGCTGTTCACAGCACGGTGAATGACAAACGATGACAAAATGCTGTTCATGTTCATATCCTGGTTATTTATCGAAGGACTTACATCACGTTTTATATTTTATTATGATCACTTTCGCATTACCATGGGGTTACTAAATAGGTAGGTCTAATGCTACGGTTAACTTAGAATGCCCACCATTACACTGGAGATGTTAAAAAAAAACTTTTAAACTTTTTTTTTTATTCTGCGCGACGATAGGCTAGGCTTGGCTAGGTAATTAAGCTCATTAGCTCAGATCAGTGACTACCAGAGGAAACGCGGGGTAGAAAGCTCAAACAAGTAATGTTAGACTAGCTGTGTTACAGTTTCTCGTTGCAATCAAAATTTCACAGGAGCTCCATGCGCTTTTGTAGGCTACACGCAGTCTCAAAAACACTGTTTACAGCTTCGAGTCACACTGTATGAGGTCATTTATTTTATATAGCGATAATTTAGATACACTTATGGGGTGGGTGCTATTGCGTTTTCTAAAGAATCTCCCGTCTTGATTTTGTACAGAAATTAATATTAAGTGACACATACGTAAAAGGGCGGAAAAAACGTCACCTTATATAGCAGGCTAAGATATAAGGTCTGGAATTTAATTTAATATTGTTGTAATGGTAGGATAACTACATAGGTTACACAATAATTACACTGTGTTATAAATATTGTATATCAATGCATTTATTGACTGTCAATTAACCAAAATCGTGGCTCTGTCTATCATTGAACAGTAGCCTATTTAATGCATTCTAATCCATTGTCAATCACTTCCGGGAACTATTTGAAGTTTACATGAACCACGTGACCTTAACGAATTTTGAACACCCATTGTCGCAACTCTACCTTTATATGGCTCTGGGACAAGGATGCTGGTAGTCTTACATTATGTATAGCATACACAATACTGTTAATCAGAGACATCAGACGTCTCTTTGTGAAACTTTAACGCTGTTCGGCTGTCGCACAGACACACAACAAACACAGCACAACAAAGCAGAACCAGGAACTACAGTGAAATAATAATAAAAAAACTTTCCACCTCTCACAATAGACCTGAAGTGTTCATAAAGGCACATTGTGTTAGTTGTGCTTACATAATAAAAATATAATGAGTCATTTTTAAAAGAGATTGTCTGGCCTTTAAAATAGACTGGCCTGTCTGCAGTATGGTGGCTGATAAGGGCGTCCGGATGCCTCCGGCGCAACCTGGCCCTGCGGCTGGCATCTTTTGTTTGTTGTGTTCAAGGACACGTGAGTGTGATTGGGAAATAAAAGAGGATAGGCCAGAGATCTGCTAATTAAGTCGTGGCGCGCTTTTCATCGCATGTGCTACTCTAAAACGATGAGATTAAGAGGACATAAAGGGCCCATGGAGGTGGAGGGTGAGTCAGTTCCTGTAGCAGAAGTGCTGAAAAGACTTGCGCATGGCACGTCTCTTATAAAGTTGGCTCATGCTTGGCACACACACACACACACACACACACACACACAGACACACACACACACACACACACACACACACACACACACACACACACACACAGTCTCTGAGGGCTCCCTCAGTTGCGTCGCCATTCTTGCCGGCCGGGTTATCTGTCTGCATATCTTCATTTGCTTCCTCACACCTGTTGATAAACGACATCCTCGCTGGAAACCAAATGCCTGTCAACACCCTAACAAGTCTTGCGCCTGTTGCTTAGAAGTGCCGACTCTATTTGTGCCTCTCTCTCTATCTCTCTCTCTCCTTCTCTTCCCTTCAAAATCAGTTTTTTATGTAAGCATATGATATACAGAAGATACAAAAAAATAGGCATTATGTGCTTCTCAATACAATCTACATGGCCAAGTGCTCATAACTAAACTAAAGGTTTTGTGTTTTTTTGCTGGAAGATTATATAAATTGAGAGTATACTTGCTATGGGTTAGCTGTTTGCCTTCTTTGGGCTATTGACTTCTTATGACGTGGTACTTAACTGTTGGTAGTTTTTTTTTTCTCCATCTCTTCTGTCCATCTGTTTAGCTACCTATCTGTCTATCCCACCCTTCCCCTGTGTTTAGGTGCTATATTCATTCCCTCACCCTCTCTCTTGCTCTCTCTCTCTCTCTCTCTATCTTCATCTAATACATCACTTGTCTCCTCACCTCTGTTTCCTTCCTGTGGCCATAAAGAGAAAATTCTGTTGAGGAGGAGGGCAGATGTGAGATATCATCAGAGCCTGAGCCAGCCTTTGTTTTGTATTGTGTGGCTGTATAATAGGCCCCTGTGAGGGGCCGGAGGGGGACTGAGTGGTTGGCTGAGAGATGCTGTGGCTAAAAAAGGCTGAGCGGGTTGTTGGCATTGTGATAAGGAGAGTATGGCCAGCTCACAATTGGTGCCAATAAATGCCTTCCTCAAGAGAAATGTCACACTGGATCACACATGTAGTTTCTTTTATTGGTGTTTGATGGGTGAGAGCTTGATTTATAGGCTAACCACATTAATATCACTATTTGGTGCTATAAATATGGCTGTCAGTTTCTGTTGGAAGATCCTTTACAAGTTACATTGTAAGGGAATTGCATGGTTCATGATTCAAGCATTGCCATTTGCTGGTGTTCGGCAAGGTCACAATTGTGAAGAAGTTACAGTAATGCTACTTCTATTATTGGTATCCTGCTCTTTCCCTCACACACACACACACACACACACACACACATTTTAAAGCACATCTTTCCATAAACAATGTCAAACCATTAGTTGTTAGCCATTCTAGGATCACTCTCTGTCTGCTGTGGGTTTTCTCATTAGAGTCAGAAGCTGCCAACCCACGATCCCCTCCGCCCCTCTCCGTACCCACCCCCAACTGACACCCCCAGTCTGGCGAACTAACAAATGGAAAAACCTGAAGATGAATGAAGCACAATTACAGAGGGTAACAAATGTTCCTGATGATTTATACCCGGATCGGGTTTCGCAGGTTGGCCCAAGCGCTGTTTTCCACGAGGACAGTGCTAGTTCAAGCCCACCTCGGGGCCGTGAGCACCGATGCTCTGACACATTGTTGGAGGCAATGACCAATGTGCTATATGAGACCACCACCATCGATATGTACCTCCCTTCCCAGGCCTTACACATAGTTGGGGGACTGTCATGTTCCCGAGCTCTTTAGCTGATCTCGGTGTGTTTTGTCTTTTCTTTCTGTGCTATGCTGTGTGAGGATAGTGGTTCTATTCATGTTATCCATCGGCCTCCTATCTAGTATTCTCAGAGAGTGAGGCACCACTAGTTGGTGTGTGAAGCCTGAGAGACTCATGGGCTCTCCAAGCCTCCTGCTTTGTCCATTAACAGTTTGATGGACTGAAGGATAGTTTTGGTGTCTTATCATCAATAAAGCTCTCTTTATTAATAAACATGCATATCACATCAGGCAGCACAGTTAAGTGATTACAGTGTGTGTGTACACACACACACACACTCACAGGGTTACCATATTGTGCCATATTTTTCTTCAAAAGCATATAATATCATTTATTTGGACTTGGTCTGTCTGGTTCATTTATTGTGTGCACAGCTATTTCTGTCTTACTGTCTTCACAGGGCAAGACCCAAGTCAAACAGATTTTATATTCATGTGAAGCCAGCTCCTCTCTCTCTCTCTCTCTCTCTCTCTCTCTCTCTTTCTCTCTCTATCCCTTTCTTTCTTCTCCCCTACTCTGTAACACAGGCATTGTGACCATCTGAGATTTCAGTTAAGATAAGGGAAGCAGACACAACATCCAGTGTTTGTATGCAATCAGAGCTTCTTGAGGAGAATAGCACAACCTGAGGCCATTTGGAAGAGCTCTCATCCAGACAGGTATTATGAATTACGCCTTTGATATCTTGACAAGGCATTCCAAACAGTAATTAAGTCTTAAAGTGCTGCAGCCCCACTTTCTCTCGGTGCTAGAGGGGGTGGGAGTGGGGTTGACGATCTGCTTACAACAGTGACCCAGGTGGTCTGCTTCAGATGTGTGACACCAAGCCAGACGTGATCATGAGAAATATTCCTTCTGCATATTTACAGTAGACAAGAACTCCCCCCCACACACACACACATACAATCCTACCCCAGACCCTCCACCCTCTCTACAAATGAATTTGTGGTGCGAGACGCCATCAGTCAGTATCAGATTTATTAAAGTGTTCGCTTTCTTTGCAGTAGTGTGTGAGCACTGGGTGAAATGGATATTCCTGAAATGATAAGTGTGAAAACTAATTTGGGTGTCATGGACATTAAGTGCTATTAATCTCCTAATTGCAGCCTGGGCTACAATGACCAGAGCATTGGGGATAAATATGCAAAATATATGGCTCACTGTAGCTGAAACCATTCACCATTGCTGTGCAACGTTTTATACTGTTCCATCCATTATATTTTGAGACATTAATACATTAAAAGCATGGCTGGATTTCATAAAGATGTAACTCCATTGTGGCCAAATTAAAGGTTGACCCTACATGGTACTAATAGCTCATCAGCTAGTAGCCCATGGGAACCTTTTGTTTGAATCCTGGCCATTAATGACAACAAAACGTGTCTCTCTTTGTTTTGTGACCATGCGTTGCTCTTCTTGTGACCCTGATGCATTGCTCTTCTGTTCTCTCCTTATAAATAGCTTCATTGTGCTATTATTTCTGTGTCTGTGGTAGGTTTAGTATTGCTGCCTTTTCATTAAAAGGCGAAAGAAAATGAAAATGAGTCAAAGTGAATTAAAGATGAGTCTCTAATTTTACACTCTATTCCAGGAATTCCATACATAATTGTTATTCTGCTGTTATTGTTCATTCTTATTCTAATATTAATATCTAAGTTGCTTTGGATAAAAGTGTCTGTAAAATACCATAACTATAACCATACTTGATTGCTACCTCTGTGTAAAAAGGAAAGTACAGGGTGTCCTATCTCCAGTGTGTCTTCAGCTTCGGTCTCTCCCTCTGCTGCAGACATCTGGCCTGCAGAACCTAACCTACTGAAAATAAACTCTTAACCACAATACCCTGTTCATGTATGCAGGGTATACATCATTATCCATCATACTGTCCAATGAGAATATCTGCAGTAACAGCTTCAGTGATAGACTTCCACTTACAATGCTAATAATAATAATAATAATAATAATAATAATAATAATAACTTGGACTTATATAGCGCCTTTCATGGTACCCAAGGTCGCTTCTGAATTCTAGTCTGAAAGTGTAATGACTACAATACTTCCTTTATCTAATGCTGTCATCCAAGTTGGTACACAGTCTATCAAACATGTGAACTTTTATTAATGTTTCCCAGAAAGTCAAACCCATCAACCTGCTGTCAATACAAGAGTGCTCCAGCTGCTTGGCTTACAGAAGCACCCTCTGGGCACACACTACCGAAATGTTGTTGTGAATTTGGGAAGCTTTGTTTGAAATAGGCTACCTACTTTGTGTCAACAGTGATAAAGAGAGGAGGTGGGAGGGGAGGCTGGTCCAGATGAGGAGTGTCAGTGAACGGGTGACAGCCAGACGTGGCAGCACCCATCCATCTCTCTCCTTCTCTCTCTCTCTCTCCATCTCTCTCTCTCTCCATCTCTCTCTTTCTCTCTGGGCTTGATACTGGTGCTGGTGATATGCGAGCGCATAATGGGGAGCACATTGGCTAAGCGGAGTCTGGCTTGACCTTTCCAGAAACCTAAAGGGGATGATCAAACTGCCCTGTCGACTGTCGCACCCCGAATGCCTAATGCGAGGCTCACAGGCGGCGGCCGCTGTTTGCACTGAAAACACCATCCTGTGAACCCAGGCCACGGGTCCATTGTGTTGTACTGTATGTAAATATTTACAATGCTGTACCACGGGCAAATTGTAAGGTTAAGGTGCTAAATGGGGCATAAAAGTATTCCAAGCACACGGTGAGGGAGGGTGGGCATCGTGTGGGAGTCGAGTGTTGTTAAAATTAATGTGCGGCACGGCCGTCAGAGAGAATTACAGTCTAATGGCACCAAACTTTGTTATTCTGGTAAGAGGCTATTTTTGTTAAGCGCCGCCATTTCTCCTGACTAATATGACAGTTGTGTTGCTCTTTCTTCCTTAAACACCAAGCAAGGTTTAAGAAAGCATATTTCCCCTGGGGAAAATGTTAGCAGTGTCTTTTAAAGTACAAGCAGAACATGACTTGGAGAAAAACAGCAATTATCCTCAAGATAAATGAACAGTTATTCCAGTGCTGACAAATAGTTTGTGAAAACATCTCCGCAAGCCAGTGTGGGGACACCAATAGTATTATTTGAAGATTACCCTTGTGTTCCCCTCGGATATCTGATAATATGGATCCTAGCTTCTCATAAGAAATACACCTGTTGGTATTGAAAATCACTCCCCCTAATAAAAAAGTAATAAAAACACTAACTCATATGCAATCATATAGATATAACCGAGATAAATATATATATTTTTATTTCTTAAGAGCAGATTGTAATAGTGATGTAGCTTTCTGTACTCCGCCATGCATATTTATGCATTTTTATTTGGATTCTTTTTAGCATATGCTGGTGTGAAAATATGGAAAATATGCACTCCATTAGAACTGAAAGCTCATTTTCAAAACCATCATAATCTTTCATCATTCCAATGGTAGATGTTGCCCTCCGCGTTACCTCTTGGCTACCATTTTCACTTTAAATCTCAGTTGGACGGTTTTAAATCTTCATTGCAATGTCCTTGATGTCTGCACTTTCTCAGTGTGGCTTTTTTAGCACTGGTTATTAATGAAACTTGTGATTTCCTCAGAAGAGGCTCCATTCTGCACGTTTCCTTGTCTTTTAACCAAAACACATTATGGCCCCCTCTCTCTCCTTCTGTTATCAGTCCTCTGCTTTCTGTCACTAGGACAGCTCACGCAGGGGCAGATAGAGGACTGCCATCTATCTTAATAACGCCAGCAAACGGCGTGCTGTTCTGTGACTTTAACAAATGAAATCACAAAAAAGCAATGGAGGGGAGGGAGGTCCAGGAATGCTTTGAAGAGAACTCTTAATATTTGTTTGGGTTTGACTTCTCATCTCGCTGATGTTGACTAGGCCACTGCAAACATTGTGGCATTAAGTCATCCGCTGGGAAAGGGCAGCCATTCTTCTTTTCCCCTCTGAGCTCCACAAGCCAGCACACCTCTGAGCACTACTGATATTCGGGCGCACCTGGCTTTTCTTGTTTAGTATGAAAGGAAATTACGAGCAGGCAAACACCATTATACTTCTATATTTTCCCCACAATACAGGTGGAACAAGCAAGATTACCGCACGGATAAGAGCAGCTTTGGGAGTTATTAGCAGTGGGCTCTTGCCCTTACATTCTCGGCTCTGATGTTGTTTGTGTCTTTCCTCATAATGAGTCCTTTGTGACGGTTGGAAGTCATTTGCTGTTGTTCAAGAACAGACACAGGCATGTTTGCCTTCAGAGACGAAGCCGTGTATAAACTATTCCTTAAGCTAAGCTGACAGCCAAATTTGATTTTTTAAGACACCTTGCTTGGAAGCCTCTCCACCCTTCCTTAAGTAATAAGAGATCACGACTAATCTCTTCATAATGGCAGCTAGGAATTTCACCATGCCAGAGCTCTTTGACGGCTGCACAGAATACTTTTTTTTTCTATGTATCTACTGGTCAACAGCATGAAAAAAATTCTGTGTGTGTGGCTAATGCAAGTGTGTGTGTGTATGTGTGTGTGTTTGGTTTGGTGTGGTGTGTGGCACATGTGTACAGTATGTGCTTGTATCTCTGTGTGTTTCCCCTTGCTTCAGGTTCCCTCCAGTCTTAAAGGCACTTGTGTTTCCTGCCTAACAGCTGACACATTAGCCAGGACCCAGGACCTATATTCTCAAAACAGACTGTTACACAGCCATTTTTCACATTCACTACCTGAGTGCCGCTGTATAATCAGTCCCCACACCCCCACCCCTCCATGAAACAGGTGGAGGGATGTCATTACATGTTTTTGTTAAAAAAAAAAATCTCATACTGGTGATTTTGTTTAAGTGGCATGTAGAGAAAAAACCTAGCAGATGATTATAATCATGCTCTCCCTCTGTGATTATGAATTGGCAGGGCAGGTAGAGGTAGCATGGAAGAGTACCATAGCTCTGCTGGCCGTGCATACTGTAGGCCTACTGTAAGAGTCTCGTACATGGTACAGTCGGGGCTCTGAGGGCTCTCCCCTGCCTCCGACAGGGACCTGTTTTCCACTCCATTGCCACTGTTCCACTTCAAGCCCCGATGCCTGCTTCCTATCTTTCACCGGGGTGACGTCTGCTGACCTCTGGCAGGAATAAATAATAACAAGGAAAACACAGAGTCCTGCTCAGCTCGGCTCTCTGAGGAGCTCCACTGAAGTGTGGCGTACTATATCATATCATATGCTTCAGGGATATGTGTGTGCAGGGGGGAAATGTGAACCAGCCATACATTCTGACCAGTCAGCTTTCCATATAGGCTTGCTCTAAAACAAACAGATTTTTCAAAATGGACTGGGATTGCACTGTAGATTGCCTGTGTGGATGAGGGCTTGCTTATATGGCCACCGAAAAGCACAGGCGCTTTTTTTGGCGTCGCTGAGAGCGTTGGCTTGTGACTGAGATCGATGGGTATTTTTACACAAACTCCCCACGGAATTGATCACAGTGCGCCAGCACACAGCACTTTCTCTGTAAATAAACTGAACCTGAAGGGTGATAAAAAGTTGTAAATGTTCACCTTTGACCTCTGGTAACACATATTACCTGGGGAGCTTTGTGTCTCAAGCAAATTCTTTCAACAGAATACCATTAACTGATGTAATTAACAATGAATAAGTTGTAATGCTACACCAGACAAACAAGGGGCAAAAGACACCATGGTGAAGAACTCTAGTCTTAGAGACAGGCATACAGGCAACAGTCTATTTTCCTCAGTTATAACTCTGTTATAAACATGGTCATTTCAATAAATGGGCAAGCGTCAAGTGCAAGAAGTCAAGTGCACTCTTCCATGTAAGGTCCTGGGAGGTTGTTGTTTTGGAAATTACCTCTGATAAAGAAAATAAATATCAGACACATCCTCAGTGACCATCCACAAACCATCCCATGCCAGTCAGCTCATTACTCACAAAACAACACGTCACCGTTCATCCGCTTGCATGAATGCAGGCTGGCTGACGGGTTGGCTGGCGTCGTGCCTGAGCTATTGTCGGGACATATACCACGCCATTAATTCAGCCGGCTTGATGTTTGCGGAGGATTTAGAGCTGTCAGGTCCCTGTCACAGGCCAGAGCGGGAGAGGGCTGCAGCGAGAGTGAGAGAGGATTAGTGCAGGAGAAGCGAGAATTCCAGCACGAGAGAGCAGAGCCGGTCAGGGTTGGGTTTCGGCTCAGCACAGCACTCCAGGCCTGCTGTGGAAAAACCTCTAAAAGGGGGCGAAATCAGTGTGTCAATCTCCTGTGGTGTCTCACCTGAGACAAACAGAGGCACTCTAGTAACAACATGCACTTTTGCATGTTTTAAAGAAAAGTGAATGTAAAGGTTTTATGCATCTGGTGGAGTTATTTTGTAGACTGATAAGGTACGCTTCACAGCACTGTTAATGCCAATTTAACAAGCCTTCATTTTATTTGCATGTTAGACAGAGGTAACTGTTTTCTGAATGAAATGAAAACTTGTAATTGGAAATGAGCCTTTAATTTGGAAAAAGTTGACACAATTCCATTTTTTTTATTGGTGAAGTTACTTTAGTACAATCTATTACAAATACAAATACAAAGTATTTCACTGTTTCCTGTTCCAGAAACTCAACTCGTACTTGCAGGTGCTCACAACATTAAAGCATGACCTCAACAGCCAGGGAGCAAACAGACTGAAAAAAACCCCCATCTGTTTACTATTGTATGGCTTAGTACAAAAACATTTGCTAAATCAATGTGTGATCTAACTGTAGTTGTTTAGCAGATTTATGGCAACACACTCATGGTTGATTCTATTACATTAATATTTAGCCAAACTTTCTCAAACACAAAAAGTGTTACGGTCTAATGTGGAAAGCCTATTCCCATGAACCACTACTTAGTTACATGTAAAAGCAAAAGTCGATTGATGTACTGTACCATACTGTACTATGGTATATAGTATATGATACATTGATGATATATAGGTATAGACCCTTTCAACAATAAAAACAAAAACAATGCTTGAACATTCTATTTGGTTCCCAATCTACTTCCTCTGCATTAAGATAACATATGGAATGTTAAAAAGGAAGTCTTGTGGGGCTAACTATGATGCTGATAATGGAACTCTCTTGAAAGTGTCTATATGGTAGATGATATATCGGTGTATATCTAGATGATATATTGGTGACTTAGATGATATGTAGATGAGAGATTAAAGGTCATTTTTATAGCTATAGCCAACACAGCTAGTGTTTTAATGTCATCCCCAAATGTCCAGCAGGCATTGTCATGATGAGACAGACCCTCTCTCACAAGCTTCCATTCTCCAGCTAATCTAGACCAGACCCAACCCTTGGTTTTGGTATTTGAAACTTTTGAATGGACTATAGTTTTTCCACTAGGGGCTGGGCTATCTGACAGAAGACAATACTGTTAAGGGGAGTACCCGATAAAATGGAACATGTACAACAAAGCGGGGCACTTGAGTGACTAAGCTAGTTGTCATCGTCTAAGAGAGATTCCAGGGCTTGTAACAACAGAAAAGCACACCTCTCACTTTGTCGGGGTACTCCTGTGATTGTCAGTTTAAAAATTATATAAAACGTCTCAAGATTTCAACACCTTCGACTGCGTCCACCGGATCAGGAAGGAATGCCAGAGATCATACTTTCAGGTATCATGTCATCACCTGCTGTGGGAATATCATGGTGTTAAAGTAGATACAACACGTGCTGAAGACTTGATTGTACCTCCATATTGTCTTTGCAGGCATAGCGGTAAGGCCATATCACTGTCTTTGTTGAGAGAGAGGTGAACTGCCCCTGTGACAAAATAATTTGGTATCATAGCCAAATTTGAGATACAGTTAAGCTATAAAAACAAAATATTAAATATTGCAACCATGTATCAGTTTTGCTTTTGAGACAGACATGCAGGATTCCAAGAGGTTACAGAGAAATCAGGTGTGTTGCATTGGCTGTCCACTGCTCATACTGGCAGAGAGCATGTGTTTTCATGGGTATTTGAATGCAGCTCAGGTTCATAAAACCTGCTGATTATCCCTGAAGGATCCCTGAAGCACACCCACTGACATGACCCAAAGATGACTCTGATTTGCTGGTACATGTCACGGTTTCCTTATGAATTTAATGGGTTTTGTATGAAATGAAAGAAAAGTTAATTGCAGCCTTGCTGGCAGTGTGACAGACGAATCATGACTACTGCCTTCATTCGGCTGTTGGGCGCAGCTGGTGGTTGCTAAGGACTTTGTATGGGGTTGCATTGGAAGGATGCACTCTGAGCTTAGCAGCCATTCAGTGGTTGTGGAATGTTTAGTGAGTGCAGGTGTGCAGCTGTGCAGCTATATTCAGTAGCATAGCTGTACTTGGCCTGGACTATTAACACATTAAAACCCTATTTAGACTTTATAGACCTTGAGTGCAATGCAACCTCTGTGGCCTAACCTGTGTGGATGATCTATGGATGGCAGTGAAGATAGCGATATGTTGGACTCAGTTTATTTAAGCCTTAATGGTTTTACCCAAATACTGACCTCTGCCATCACTCCTCTCTGGTCTTAAGTATTAATTGAAAGTGTGTCACCATTGTATTAGGTGTCACAATGCTACAAAAAGTCTCACAGTAAGCGTGGTGCATTGTTGTTTGGCAACATGAGTCCCTCTGCTTTGGGTTTTCCCTGACGGCTTTGAGAAGCACATAAAGTTAGATGTTGTGAGATGATGCAGAAATGAACACATGCATACTAATCTGAGCTGGTGCTGAGGCACTACTGATTTTCTGAATAGTTGTGGTTTTATATGAAGGTGTGTCTTGACAGGGTTGGTACGCTGCAAAAAACATGTGGAGAACCCAGCTGGCCTCCAGCGACCCCTCCGCTCAGTGGCAGCCGCGGTCTGCGGGCGGATATTACACGATCACCTCAGCATTACTCATTACCCAGCTGGGCACACAGGCCTTATGTCGCGCGGGCTACAGCTGAGCTACTAATGCAGTATCGCTCAGCCCATAAACCCACTCTCGCAAAACAGAAAGTGGTGAGTATGTCTCTCTCTCTCTCTCTCTCTCTCTTTAGCTCTCTCTCTCTCTCTCACACACACACACACACACATTTTCTCTTTCTATTTATATATTTATATGTGTTTAGAGCTTTGTGGTTATGCAAAGAAATAAATTATCCATCTATCTTTGGATTTTACATCTCAACACATGTCTTCAGTCCTTTATAACAGTTCCCCGTCTCAGTGGTTAATGGTTTCTGTGATTTGTTAGTTCCTGGTGGTATGGCCTCCACAGACACTTTTTTTATTGCCCCTACATGTAGATGCCCAGAGCAATGGCACCAAACGTTGTTGGTAAGCTCCTTCATGGAACAGTAAAAGCCTTTGATTGAATAACTACTACCCTAAAGGAACTGGATGATGCTGCCTTTGTTGATCCTAAAGTAGGACTTGTGTGACATAACACAACCCAGACATGCTTATGGCAAGCTCACTCACTGCTAGATTGGGCGGAGGTGGCGTGGCGTTGGTAGCGTAGTGGTTAAGGAGTCGGGCTAGCATGCAGTAGACAGAAAAGTTGTGAGTTCAATTCCCAGCTTCCCAAGACACTTAACCCCGAGTTGCTCTGGCGACAATGTATCAATGCCTTGTACCCTTGTAATATAATTGACATATGGAAGTCGCTTTGGAAAAAGCGTCTGCTAAATGAATAAATGTAAATATAGATTGTGGACTATAAGATTGTGAACTACAACATACATTTTGCAAGCAACTGCCATTACAGTTGGTCAACTGCCATTATGTATAAAAATGCTATACAAAACAAATTGGCATTGCTACTGAGGAAAAAGATTTTTTAAAGTATACATATAGAGAAGTGGGATTTGACCTGATACGGCCATGTTGGGGAAAAGGGGAGTGATTTCTGCACTCATGCCACAACGGAGAAGGACACTAAAAGGTCAGCCAAAACACTCAGTTTGGCCATACTTCAGTTTCATCCAGAGCTCTCTGAAGTCAAGGTGAACAGTGTCACCCTGGGTTTGTCATGCCTGGATAAAGGCTCTTTTCTTTGCCCCCTCTGAGGAAATGGCAGTCTAGCAGGCTTTCCAGTTCAACTGGTGCAATGTGAGTGGCACGGCTCTGGACTGCAAGTCATGTTCACTTACTCACTCACACACACAGAGACAGAGAGAGAGAGAGAGAGAGAGAGAGAGATCGAGATCGAGAAAGAGACACGCAGACACACACACACACACACAGTCTTTGAGTGACATACTGTAGTTGTCGTCACATACAAACACACACATGCCCACGCTCTCACAGATATGCAGCCTCTCTTTCCTACACACACACACACACACACACACACACACACACTCATACACATATATCAATATCCCTCACGTCTCCCTCTTCTGGACCACTATGACAGCTGCCCTAGTTTATCTCTCTCTTGTTCTGTTATTGTTGGGATCTGTATTCATCTGACCTGAACCGCTTCTCTCTTCATCTGACCAGAGGTGCGTTCAAATTCCTTGAACAGAGGCGAAGGTTCGCAGCGAACATGTTTGTATGAACAGATACATTTGAACGATTTTGTGTAAACATTCCATCTCAATGGTAACTCCGTCCAGCTCTCAACATCCCAGAACTACTTCCTCAGACTGTTTCCGAGTGTTAGCAAATGTTTGTGGAAAACTGAAGGCGAACAGAAAATTGCAAGCGTTTGTGAACGTTCTCCTATGTTTGCAAATTTGAACGCATCTCTAAAACGCTTCTCCCTTTATCTGACCTCATACAGTACGCTCCTCCCTTCATCTGACCTCATACACTGCGCTTCTCCTGCCATCTGACCTCATACACTGCGCTTCTCCTGCCATCTGACCTCATACAGTACGCTTCTCCTGCCATCTGACCTCATACAGTGCGCTTCATCTGACCTCATACAGTGCGCTTCTCCTGCCATCTGACCTCATACAGTGCGCTTCATCTGGCCTCATACAGTATGCTTCTCCTGCCATCTGACCTCACACAGTGCGCTTCTCCTGCCATCTGACCTCATACAGTGCGCTTCATCTAGCCTCATACAATACGCTTCTCCCATCTGACCTCATACAGTGCGCTTCTCCCTTCATCTGACCTCATCTGACCTCATACAGTATGCTTCATCTGGCCTCATACAGTGCGCTTCATCTAGCCTCATACAGTGCGCTTCTCCTGCCATCTGACCTCATACACTGCGCTTCTCCCTTCATCTGACCTCATCTGACCTCATACAGTGCGCTTCATCTGACCTCATACAGTACGCTTCTCCTGCCATCTGACTTTATACAGTGCGCTTCATCTGGCCTCATACAGTATGCTTCCCTGTACGCTGCCTCCCCTCTGCTCAGCCGTCTCTCCCTGCAGGACTCAGGACCTCACACTCCTCCAGTCCTGTCCATGGTGACTTCATGACCTGGCTTACATTCTGTCTGTATGTCTGTCCATTTCCACATAAGCATGTTATCAAGCTCATAAATGCGGTTTGCTCCTGTTTTGTAAGTGAAATTAATTGAAATAACTGAGGGATGAATACTCTTTTGCTGGGATATGTTTGGCTTATTTTTTGACATGCTATCAGAAAAGAGTTCCAAATTTTGTTAATAGCTTAACATTAAGTTCATACTGTACAGTGTCTACCACTGGAACAAATAGAGAGCCAAAGTTATGAAGAATGTATCTAGTCCTCCAGGGTATCAGTCTGCCTTCCCTCTCTTTGTTTTCACGCCGTAAACAGGCTGTTGTCATGACCAGAGGCGAACCTGTGGTTAGGCCTCAGAGAGGCCTGGAGTCAGATTTCAAGCGTGCTCCTTTGATACCGCCACACAAGGCGAGCAGGGTCGTGCCGAACAAGACGCAGCCAAGCCCTACGTCCTCCTGGAGGCTTCTCACTGAAGACATGACGAATAGAATCAATAATGAGCGGGTTTACCCTTTGCGATCCATCACACTCGTTCACCCGACTACTCCTTCTGCAGAAATCCAGGCTTTACAGTCGGTTTATAGCCTCGGCCTGGGCAGCTGGTCCTTTTGGAGGTCCCATCTGTGAGGTAGAAGACCGGCGGCGATGGCGCTGATTCGGGAATTTTTTTTTTTAATCCCACATCTCCATGTTTAATACCTCCAGTCGCTCCTTAGTTCCCATTCGTCATCTGCATGGTTAGCCTGAGCACTCAGGCATGGCCAGGTCCTCCACGCACAAACACACACACACACACACACACACACACACACACACACACACACCCCTCCCCTCCACCATGATGGACGACCTCGGGTTGGGCGGCTCAAACAGAGAGAGGGAGAGGAGGGGTCAATATGTCTGAGAGAGAGAGAGAAAGAAAGAAAGAAAGAAAGATAAATAGAAAAGCAGACACTGAGAAGGTATAAGGAGGTGTGGAGAAAAAGAGGAGGCGGGTTGTTGGGAAAACTGGAGAAATGCACAGATGGAGAGAGAGAGGGAGAGAGAGAGAGAGAAAGTGAGAGATATGAGATGGAGATCAGTTGCTCTGTGAGAGCATGGGTTGGAAGAGGAAAAAACAAAAACAACAGTGGGAAGTTGAAGGAGAGAGAGTGAGAGAGAGAGAGAGAGAGAGCGAGCGAGAGAGGAAGACAGACAGGGAGGAAGAAGAGACGTGAAGGTTTGCTCCCCGGGGGCCAGCGTGCGGGCTGGTAGGGGAAAACCAAAGTGGCGAAGGGGAGGCTGGGCCTCTCGACAAAAAGTATGCTGGATGAATCTGAAAGCATTGCAGTGATGCAATTCCTGGATGACTTTGGTCGAAAATAAAGGCTCCGCGTCAAAACATTTGGTCGCTCGGCAACAGCGTGCACTAGCGGCTCTTATATTGTGTCATGAGGAGCCTGGGCACATGACTTCTGCCCGGGAGATAAAGTTTCAGAATTTTGCAAGGGGGAGGGGAGTTGGGAGAGAAGGGCACTACCGAACCCATCTGTCCCAGGATGTCAAAGACAGCCCAGGGAAGATGGCTACGGTCATGCTCCTCCGCAGGGATCAGCCAGCGCTTTTTCACGTGGCCTTTGAAATAAAAGACACCGAATGTAGTGAGTTGGAATCACTGAAACAATTAGTCACTGGCTTTTTAGTGGCAGATGGCTTGATGCTTGCATGTCAAATAAGGTTTGCAGCAGTCACAGCCACTTGTCAGGTTGGCCTACTTTAGTACGCCAGCTCTGTCTGTTAAATGTGTTACATTCTGTGAAAATGAGTAGTAGTAATTGAATAGTCAAGCCTGTACAGGTGAAACATTGCGTCTTTGAATTTAGGTTGGATTTTGGATTTTAAATGTACTTATATATACTCATACTTAAATATACTTATATTAAAATATGAGTATATATAATACTGATGATATATTATATATTATAATGAATAATGAATAATATATAAATGTAATCAGTCGACAGTTTCCTTTTAAAGGTCTTTCTTTATGAGCCAAAACTAATCCTCCCTAAATAGGACACTGAAGGATATTTTCTTGGAATTCCCTGACATGTTTGTCTACATGTCATGGATCTAGAGCTTCAGGTATTTGTTTACCCCAGGCCATAACGTTGGGCTCATTTTTTGAGTTGGGCTGTAAGTTGTTGTGTGAGCATCATATGATCCTGAGGGCTTGACAGCTGAGGCTCATCTTAGGATAGTCATCCCACTTCTGCCACCATATGCCTCCTATGAAACCTCCCTCCCACTCTGCAACCTTTTCTTCTCTATTTATAAACCTCCCACATTTGATGTCAATGAGACACATAGAGACCAGCTAAGGTGTGACTGAGGTCTTTCCTGTGAGTGGGGCTTCTCTTTGTTTGCGATGCCGCTTGTTTTTCAGCCTGGATGCTTCGTCTGTCAGTAGGGGATGATTCCCCGCAATTTGTACGACATGTTCACACTCAGACAGTCACACATGCAGCACTGACAGCTATGCCCTCCAAACCTTCTCCTCTTTTCCTGGGCTACTCGGAAAGCCTCTTCAGGCAAACTTTTCTGCTCGATTTCAGTCTGGCCTAATTGCAGGGGGAGAGGTGAAGGAAGCCCGTATCGCGCTCCTCAAAGCCGCGCGCGTCACAGACAGCCAGCCGACGTTTGTTCTCGAGCTACGTGGGCTGTTTTGAACCCGAGACTCGTCCCTCAAGCCATCCCTCATCCCGCACCCCCACCCGAGTTACGAATCTGAGTCCATCTGGTTAAACAGACTCTAATGCGTTACGCAGAGTCCCTGCGAGGGGAAACAGGCAGCTCCAAATCACTTCCTAGGATGGGCAAGCAAATAAGAGGTTCTGCATCCCAAAACACAATCGTGGCGGGGGCTTGTTTTGCTGATTACAGTGGCCATCGCGACCAGATGTGAGCCACACATGCTTGACATGCTAGACTGGTGTTTTCAGCTCGTTACAAACACAGAGCTGCACATGTAGCACTTTGTGTGTTCCCCTCTGAAGAACTCATAACAATGGGTTATAGTGGAATTGTTTGCTTTGCAACCCTATATGCAACACAAGACCGACTCCTGAAGGGCCGCACTGAGATTTGTCTGGGTTATTTAAGTAGAGCAGGGGAATTGTATGTATGGATGAACGAATGATGCAAACCATCTCTTTTCAGCACCTCCTTAAGTCAGGGAGACTCAGAGGGGAGCAGAGCAGAGCAGAGCAGAACACTGAATCACCCCTCAACAGATTTGCCACAAAATAATTGGATAACAAAACACTCGGGTTTATTGGCTACTAATCTACGCTCAGGGTTGGATGTTTGTCTCTATGTGTGTGTGTGTGTGTGTGTGTGTGTGTGTGTGTGTGGGTGGTTGGGGGCTGGGGTGGGGGGAGGGTGTTGAGCAGGTGGGTGTAGGTCAGCCTAAAATGTGAGCTGGTGTGACGGGCCTTAACTTTCTGCATGACCCTGAGAACTGAATCTTGGGATTACATGGAGTCACATTTAATGGATGCCTCTATTCATAGGGAACTTTATGAACAGTGGGGGGTATACTCCTGCTGATATCTGTGTTACTGTGTGTGGATGGGATCTGCCACTTTCCTGGCACAGTTAACTATAGAACTAATTGCATGAACTCTTTGACTCAGGATGACATTGGTAACATATCAAAGCAGGCAAATGGACCATAGGCTTGAGCCAAGGCAATATGCCCTTTGCTTATGATTGATTCGAAGTCAAAACCTGGCTTTTGTGACACCTTTGCTCTTGTGGAATTCAGTCATTGGTTGTGGTTGATATGTGAACAAGTAGTGATACTTATGCAATATATAATCGGTGCAGCTTTTGCACAGATTCCTGGTCAGTTCTGAGAGAAAGGGTCATCGGGTTAAAAAAATCCATGCAATGTCATCTTAGCCAATTGCACAACAGAAAAATCCACTACATACTTTTGCTTTTTTGGGTTTGTGTCACCTTAATGCTGTTAAAATCTCACCCACATAAACTTTATCATTCAGCCCCAATCTCTACAGATTCCAAGATCTTGCACCAAATATCACTTCCCTACTTATTTCTTAAGAAAAATCCTGCTTGCACATATTCACCTTTGTGCCCGCAAACAATGCATCTTTATTAGTATCAACAGGGGCATCAGATCTCCTCGGCCAGTGCACACCTCGTCATAATGACACTTCTCCGATGCCTTGCAGCGCAGGCATTACTGGTGTCACATATCTAGCCTCAGGCCATCCTTAAAAATATTTTCGTTTGCCGTAACCCGACCGACCCTGTCAATTTAGAACCGACCCAAATATTTATTTTTTTCCCCTTTTAGTCCGACTGACTTGCCGGTTGTAAACTTGCGTTAATACCGACCGATTGTTTTTTTTACTCTAAACAACCAATACAAATGCAATAAAATAATATTTCTTTTAGTAGGCCCAAGTATTGTGAATATAAATTGCCTACATGCAAACGTGTGGCTCACTTAAAAAAAAAAAACCTGTGGCGTCATCTCTACACCATTGGTTTTACGCATGTCACACTATGGCCTACGCTTCGTTTCATTCACACAAACTGATAACGCTTTCACTTGGCACGAAGTTCTGGAAGAACTGTGGCCAGATCTTTTCTCATCCCTTCTCCCCCTAGTCTAACGGTGACCGTGTCGGAGTATTGAAATTGGTTGTGGTCTATTCAGCATTTCTCAAAATATGGGTCCGCAACATGGAGACTGCTGGTCCGCGGAGTCGTGGAGTGAAATTAGGCCCGGTGCTTCATCCGATAATTTGCTGCGCAGTTGATCAAGAAACCGCGGATCGACGAAAAAAGAAAACAAACGTTTCTGCTATCGATGTCATTAAACATGGAGCCCTACAATTAAGTGGTGGTATGAGCATTCATTCAATGCGCGTCTGCGCGAGAGAAACTGAAACTAATCGATAACGTTGGTATCAAAGCTCCGCTTCAATCTGTTGGAAGGCTATTTATTTATTTAACGAAACTTAATAGAACGACGTTGTTTTTTTGGAACTTCCTTAGAAACAGAGCAGAGACTGTATAATACACTGTATAGCTTTGAGTATTGTATAGTCAAATTTTAATATAACGTGGCCAAGAGCTATTGTAGCCTTCTTTCTGGGTACATGTAGATGAGCCTTATGACCCAAAAGTCTGCCATGACCGGGCCTCAGGTCAAAGAAGTTTGAGAAAGGCTGGTCTATATAACCTGCATCAGAATGAGGTTTGCAATGTTATAGTCTGAAGGCACGGGTTGAAGACCCAGTCAGTTCACGTCCACGATATGCACATTTGTGTAAATTCATTCCCTCACGTAATCACCATGACCAAAATTGTCCTTTTTTTTTCACTTTGAATCATGATAAAAAAAAATATTCACCTACCTACCGACCCATTTTTAATTTTTTTTGGCTGTTACTGCAAACAAAAATATTTTTAAGGATGGCCTCAGGTGGTTACTACTTCACCTGGCTCCTTTCTGGTTTGACCATTTTCAAAACAGGCCTGACAATGGACAAGCTTTTAGATGGTGTGTGTGTGTGTGTGTGTGTGTGTGTGTGTGTGTGTGTGTGTGTGTGAGTGTGTGTGCATGTGTGGGAGGGCATGCAATTAACTGTCAAGCAAATTGTACTTTTATTTTTTCTATTTCCTACTAGTTTTTCTTATTGATGCATTTAACCGCAATCCCAGGTGTGCTGTTTTCATACATATGCCAGAATACTTAAGTCGTTCTTAACACTTCTACTCCCACTTTTCCTGCAACCGTTCCATAAATGCACATTTATGAGTCTGAAAAGCACAATTTGCCTGACAGTTCTCCTGTGGCTAAAATGTGCTTCCATACATGTGCGGGCGGTCTGTATGTTCGTACCCACAATGCCACGTTTTAAGGCACAAATAAAGCATGAAACAGGCACTATTCTCTTAGTACATCAGCTCCTCACAACGGTGCTAATTACGCTTTATACGTCTGTCCCTGAGAGAGCTGGCCCAGGGCCACACTGTGGGTCTGCCACGTGAAAGGGCTTCACCCTACCTGACACATAGGACCTGCTCAGGGTCATGCAATGGCACTGTGGCTCCAGGCTTGTCACTTTGACTGACTCCATGAATACCCTAAACCATTTAGAGCACAGTGGCTGGCTGTAATTTGTTTTGACATTGCCTAATACTGCTCTTAAACTTGGCCAAGGCAGAGTTCTTGGGCTTTATTCATGACCAGTTAGTCTGAGGGGAGGGGGGAGGGGGGGGGGGGGTGGTGTGCTTGAGCTTGTGGAAACAAAAGTGCTCCTTTCTGTTCTTTTCCTCCTCGATGTGATGGAGAGAAGAGAATGTTTCTGGCTTTTTTCAAAGTGTACTGGGCTGCTATCAGGACCTGTCTGACTTCACTCAGGGCTGTCCATCATGGCTGTCTTTGAGACAGAACCACTTAATCTGATGTGGGAGAGCTTGTCTGAGGACAGGCCTTTCACTAGTTTTGCTGGATATTGAACATGCGTGACAAATGTGAAGCTGGAACCGACATCAGCACTTCCTTTTTTACTGGCCTTAAACAGCCAATAAAAAGTTGTGAGGAAATCATACTTTGAGGGGTTATTCACCTTTTAGAATCTGTCATAGAATCAGTCATTGCTACTTCACGAGAGCATGGTTTTGTGTTGTGTCAAATGGCAAAATCTGTGAATAATGTGCGAAGGAGTTGCCCTCTGTATTCAGTTACAAATCTGGACGGGGAACTCCGTGATATCATGCTGTCATCCTCCTTATGTAGTATCCTTTACATTGTCAGACTTGACTTGAGTTTCACATAGTTTTACGCAGAAAAGCACTGAACCTAAGAAAAGGCTATTCCATGCTTCAGTATATTCCCTTACTGAATATGACATTCACATGAGAAGTATACAAGAGAGAGCCTCTATGTGAGTATGTGGTACAAAATAAAATGTCCACAAATCCATCAAAGATTGCATGAATACAGGATTCAATTTATGAACACCAGCAAATCCAAAGCAGAGAAAGGAATGCTACAGTACAAACAGAGGACTAAGACAGAGAGAGAAGGCGGGATGAAGAAAGAGTCAGAGAGCGAGAGCGTACGACTGCGTGAGAGAAAGAATGACAGCGGCTGTGTGGTGGTGACTATGAATGAGAAAAAAGCTGAGATTTATCTGAATGAATTCGGCGCCTCCACAGGTGTGACTAACAGCAGAAGTGTTCTAGATTGCCCTGAAGCTGGTAACACCTACCTCAGGGTGCCGAGTTATTATGCAACACAGGCCTGCTCACCGACATATGAATGTACATGGAGGATTGTTTATGGCATGATCTGAATACATTTCAAGTTTCCATTAGTCAAGCAACATTTTCCAACTAATTAACATGACTTACAAGGTTACATCACAGGGCCAATGCATGCTGTAAGTTAACACGTATAACTACAAAGCATTCAGCTGTTTACTTTTAATGGCTACACGACAAACTGGTAATAAATCTTTCAATCGGACACACCAATTGTTTCAGCAGTATATGCAAATCATGCAGTCATGATGACACATGGTGTACTGGCATCTGATGGTATGAAAATAATAACAAAAAAATGAAACATGGGAGAAATATCAAGCATCTTAAAATGCCTTTTAGAGGTTGTGTTGCCACACTCTTAAAACAAATGTGTTGTCCCTATCTGGACACAGAGATGTATTAAAAACAACACAAGTTATGTTGTTTTCAACACATTCATTTTAAGAGTGCATACATGTACAGACCAAAGGCCTTAGCCTGTCTGAAGCGAGCTTTGTGTATTCTGTCATAGTGAAAGGAAGGCAATGTAAACTCTAGTAACCTGCTAAAGTGAGTCACTCTCACTGAAATCTCACTGTTTGCTCAAATTTCTTTGTCTGACTTTTTTCCCTTTCTTTCTCTCTCCCTCTCTCTCTCTCTCTCCCTCTCTCTCTCTCTCTTTCTCTCTCCCTCTCTCTCTCTCTCTTTCTTGCTCTCCTCCCTTCTTATGTTGGGGAGATCAAATCTTGCATTGAACAAGCTTTCCCATCACCCCTGTTTTAACTTGGCTCAGGTCTCCTGCCTTGGGGTGACAGGTCTTGTCAGAACTTGGGTTTTGGCCTTCTAGACAAACAACATGGAAAGCCAGCTCCTGCGTTTTATTTATGTGTCTGACCTGAGAGAATGCTTGAGTGTGTAAGTGTGTATAAAATATGTGTGTATTAATGGATGTATGTATTTATGTATGTATGCTCCATGAGTGTATGTGTGTGTGTGTGTGTGTGTGTGTGTTTATCTGATTGTACTGTGCATGCATCCATATATATTATGTGTGTGAAAGGCATGGTAAGAAGCTCAGAGAGGCAGACAGAAGTGCACAGGGTTGCTGAGTCACATTCTCTCAGTCTGCATATTTGCAGTCGCAGAGTCGTAACAGCCAGCCGTCTCTCTTCCTTAACAGGGATGAAATTATTCACAAATATCTCTTTTCCGTCCTAAACACTCCCACAGGCCATGAAGCTAGGCATCAGTGCCACCTATTGGACACAATGGGAATAATCCAACCCTCCATTAAAAGTGGATTCAGCAGGGCTTTTGAATGTAACGTTTCTGTAAAGCAAAATCTGTTGCATGGTGAAGATTTTTTTTTTACATTTTTTTTTTGCACACCCCACTGCCACTTGCCAAACATGTGGTATGAAAGACACATTATTGCGATGTCAACAGTTAGTTAGGAACAAAAGCCACTTAAATGCAAACTGGCACAGGGCCTATGTTGGAACATAATAAACATTTAGGTCTCTGAAGTTTACAGGCTGCATTGGGCTCCCAGTCCTCATCAAACTCCATATTGTGAGTGTGTTTAAAGTATGCATGAACCGTGTGGACACCTGTCCTTCTTGAGCGACTTGAGGCTGGATTTCATAAAAGAATTATGACTTGCATGCAGTGTAAGAGTGCCAAGTTGCTGTCTTTGTTTCCCTATGGATAAAGTGCTTAAGTGTCTTTGTAGACTGATTATATGTATCAAAGCTCAAATAAAACAGCAGCTGCCCAAGCCCCGTGTGTACAGTGTGATAACTCACACAAAATGTTGCATTATTAAAAAATCCACTAAACAAAGGCGGATCCGTTGACGTTTAAGCATTAATCAAACGTTGGAGAAGCGGCGTTGGTGCTGCTGGCAAAGAGAGGAGGAGGTGTGTGAGCGTGTGGGGGGTACTTAAAAAAAAAGTGTGTTGATACACTGTATCCGCCAACGAACAATTCACCTGCCGTCATCTCTCAGCGGGGCCATTCAGCGGCCAGCATCTCTTTTGCTGTGAGCAAATTGACATGTCATCACTTAACTGTATTGATCCAACCTCAGGTGCAAAGTGGGGACCCGCTGGACACCTTGCTCTGTTTTCTCTCTCTCTCTTTTCTCTTTCAGTCTTTCTCTCTCTCTCTTTCTCCTTTCCCCCTCTTCTTCTTTCTCTTCTGTGACATCGGCCACTCTCTTGATCGCTGATCGCGGTGGTGAGCCTGTGGTTCAAAGTGGGCAAACAGTGTCTGAAAGGCAGTGGTGATCACACAGGGCGTGGGTTGTGTTGTGGTGGTGGTGGTGGTGGGGGGGGGGGGCTTTTTAGAACACCAAACAAAACAAGCTTTAACTGTAGCCAGCTTTCAGGGCCGCACAAACAAGCAGGCGGGGGTGATCCGATATGGCCAGTGCGCGCGCCGCCATCTTTCCCCCCTGCAGTGTCGTCTGATGACAGCTCCTGTTAGGGGCCCTTTTGTGTGGAACATGGACGCTGAGGACAGCAGCACTCGTTTAGAAGCACAAAAGGCTGGAGCGTGTCGCACACACATGCACGCACTCGCGCACTCACACACACACACACACACACACACACACACACTGCCTAATGCACTCTCCTCTCCCCGAGCTCCTAGCTGACAGCCTTCACTGATCAAATGGACTTGCCACATGGCCCATACAAGGATGTGCAAATGACTTTGTGTCATTTGTGATGTTGATGCTATTGTGGTTTCACAGACAACATGCATGTATACTCATTTTTTACAGTTTCCAGACGTAAATGAATAGATTCAACTTTGTTTAATGATGTTGACATAATTCAACATCAAAGGATGCCAAGATTTTCAAACCTGTTTTAAACACTGCTTTTGAAACGGTAGTTGTTGTTGATGATTGGTGGCCTTTGGTTTAAGATCTAGGTTTAGCTTTCCCTCTCCTGCAAGTCAGGTTAATATTTCCATTTCAGGTTTCAATCACATGGGAAGAGGATATGAGGACATAGTAGAGGACACTAAAATACTCTTATTTCACTTTATCTGAGGGAGTCCATTGCATTTTCATATCAGAAAGAGAGAGAGGGAGAAAGAAAATGAAGGTCAGCAGGGTCATTAAGACAAAGGGTTTTATTCTCAGTGGAAGTCCAGTGTGCCAGGGATGACAGACGCCACCAGCTGATTGGCCGGTTCCTGCTCGGATGGGATTTGCTGTCAACAGGTCCCAATTAGCTCAATCAGAATGGAAGGAAGTAGCTCAGAAGGGATACTTTGTTGGCGGCACTGTTTGTGAAGCTGGGACAAAATACAAAACACAATCGCCTGTTCATTTTTCCCTCCAAATGACCCGTCGCAGATTCTATGGGCTAAATTGACAAGGTTTTTTTTTTTTCTTCTTGTTTCTATGCTCTGTTCTGCCGCTCCATGATAAAGACCTATGGTCATTGTTGTCAGCCATAATGCCACTGATGAAATAAATATTGCCTCGTCTTGTGTTTTGTGTGTGTCTAAATAGTGCGTAATGGCGTATGTAGCCACTTCCTGCACTAAACACCTCATCAGGAGACATTGAAAGCACAAGCCAGATGGTTCGCTCTCTTTTTAAAAAAAAAAAGATTTGTCTCCCCAAAGCTGCCCTAGTGAAACAAGCTTGATTTGAAATAGCAAACAAGAAACGTGAGACACTTTATGTCAATGAAAGTAATTTTCTCACAGTCAATGTAAAAGTCTTATTGAACTGTGTGAGTGAATCAAGCTGCTTAGATCATGAGATCAAGTTTGGCACTGACGTACGTGTCTGCCATTGTCTTTAGAGTTTTTAATCGATGATTCAGAGGTCAGCAGCTGATTTGATGTGTGATATGGGGTTCTGTCCTAGACTGTGTTCAGCTTTAGTCAAATTTAGCCCAACTTGAAGGCAATGAAGTCTATAAAATTCAGGCATCACTCACGCAGCTCTCATCTGTTGAAGAAAAGTCGGCCACAGATTCTCCACGCAAACATGAAAACCACCACGGTAAACCAGCATATTTCAGTTTAGTAAACAGTCTAGGAGGGAATATCTCATAATTTACGGGAAAATTGACTTAATTCTTCCCATAAACCCCCACTTGGATCTTCCATAAGCTCGCAGCGCCAAACTAATATTTAATCAAATATTTGGAAAACAAATGCAAAAATATTTGAACGCTGGAAGAACCCAACACATACTTGACTGTGTAGGTTGTGCTGGAGGGGGCGGGGCGGGGGCAAGCGAGAAGGCTGCAGAGCTGGCTCTGATGTGGGGTGTATTTTGGGCCTGTCTGGCCCTTAAAAAAGCCCCCACTAATATTATTGTTGAGCCGGTACTGGAGCATGATGTTGTGAATGGCCCGGGAGTAGACGGGTGCCAGCGTCCCATAGCCTGGTCTTGGGTCTCTCGTGTGCCTGGGGCCACTCCAGGTGAACTGAGACGCTTTTAATCCCATTAGGCTCTGGCTGCCTCGCTGGACTCACGCTAGGATTTAATGCACTGTCGCCTGCCTTTGTTTGTGCGACCGTTCGAGTGGAAGAAAACATGCAAATTCATAACCATGTGCAGAAGAGGATAAACAACATCAGAAATGAATTAGTCTAAAATGTGATGTGGCTCTCAGATAGATTTTGATCTCCTGACCAGCCAAATGTGTCAGTTCATCTCCTGTGTGTATGTGTTAGTACTGATCATGTATGCTGAATCATCACCAGTTATCAAAATGATCCCATTTCATAGTTTGGGTCTCTGTTAATTAATCACAACTCAAGAAATGAACTGTCCTCTTATGCACCACGCCCTGATAAGGCTGCAGCTCTATCTGTGCTGTTTGTTCTCGTTAGGACATTAGCACTATCACACACTGCATTTTGAGTTGTCTTGCTGTCCCTTTGGAACCTTTGGCATAGTTTACTCCACATCATGAACCCGGTGGCGTCTCGCAGATGCCCGCCTGCCCAACCCAAGACCACAAGAGCACAGAGAACTCTCCTTCAGCTGCGCGTCAGACCTGGACATGGAGTGAGGGAGTGTTGTGCTTTCGACGCAGCTCCACTGACACGTGCATAGAAAAAGAGAGAGGAGCGAGAGAGAGAGAGAGAGAGAGAAAGAGAGTGAGACGATGATGATGATGATGCTGCTTGGGCAGGCTCCCGCTGCCCTGCTCCTGTTCCCATGGTCATTAATCACCAGCTCTGCGGGGACCAATCACATGGCGGCCTGCTCTGCTGAGCCTGCTGTCATCTCCACTTCCTGTGTCTACAGGAGAGCCGAGACTTCGCAGCTCGCCTCCACAGCCTCCATTTTGTGGAACGCTTTTCAGCAGAGAGAGGGTGAGAAAGAGAGGGGAGAGTAGGTAAAAAATGGCCTTTTGACAAGAGTATTAATTACCGACTGCCTTCATCTGTGGTTCTAAAGGTCATGTCCATAAAGACTTTTCTTCTTTCCAATACATTAAACCTGTGGCATCCTTTGTTCTTGGGGAGAAAACACTCCCCACGTTACACAACCAAAGAGAAACATTTAAGGGGCCGCCGAGACTTCCTTAAACTAGCATTCTCAAATGTATTTATATGTCAGTTTATATGGGCTGTTTAAGCAGGCTATCCTATCTGGAGCATGGAGAGGGTGCTAACTCACGTCTTGTAATGAACCAGAGAACTACTTGCCTGTTTTTGTCATCCGCCTAGCTGGCATTTAGCATGAAGTAGGACTTTTGAGGGGGCTCAAATATTTTTCTATCTTTCTCAGTTCCTGGAAGGAAATGTTCCTTCTTTGTTGTGCTGATAAAGAGAGGAATGACGACTGCTGCACAGTGGATACTGTATAGTGCTTGTCTTTCTTGGCCAGCTGTTTTCAGGTGCACCACATCCAGCACATGTACACACTGTTCCACGACTCAATATGTGGTGGCGTTCGGGGAACATGAGCCAGGCCAAATACCCATTAAGCTGTTGAAGTCGACCATCACAACGACAAAGACGAGTGCGAGAGAGGAAGCGAGAGATTGCCCCTTCCTGAAGTATGAATTCCTCCTGTTGGAAATGACTGATCTGCCTTAAAGAGGCCTTTGATGGCAGGGACAGCACATCAAATCAAATGCACTTTGGCTCACGACGGAGAAGAATGAAGTTAAGTTTCCCTCTGAGTAGATGCCTCATTGTGTGTATATATATATATATGTGTTGTGTGTGTGTGCATAAGGGGGAGCACTCTCGAGCTCATGCCCTCGTACCCTGGAGCATGTCTGTGTGCTGTCAGACGCAGGTCGTGCCGGTTGCCCCACATTAAGGGTGTGCTGGAGGAGTCATCATGCAGAAGAGGATGTGAGCCGCGGGGAGGCTCTGTGTGCAAAGACAAGCAGCCCCGGCATGAGGTAGCGAGGCTGGGGGCTACTGGGGAGCAGAGCACGAGCCGGCCAGCGAGGCTGACTTGGCCGTGATTGACACCCGGGCCTACTTTTTAACGGCTCCCCCCTACGGGCGGTAAAGGCCAGCCGAGCCTGTTTACGTTCCAGTGCCACTGAACCTGCAGGCGCACTGAGGTCAGGGCAACAGCAGACTGGCGGTCCGAAGACTGCGCCAGTCTGTGTCCAGTTCTGTCTGTCACACACATCCCTACTCAAACACATACACATGCTTTCACGTAAACACATACTCGCACATACATATGTATAATCATTCCCATAAATACACACATACATACACATATAGTAATCATGCATAATTATTCAAATAAATATACAAACAGCCACAATACAAACATATACAAACACCACATCTCCGATATGTGGGTAAATCAAGGCACACCCAAGCACAGACATACACATGTATACGCAAACACATACCTCTCACAATCTCTCACACCCACACCAACATGAATGTCCTCTGTGTGTCTGCAACATTCATAACTAAATGAATAAGGTCCCCTGGGCACGGTATTCCTGTAATTTATGGTCAAACAAAAGCCGTTGAGACAAGGAGTTACGGGCTGTGAATTGCTTGTTTTGGCTGCTCCATAAAAGCCTTCACCTTGTCAGCCACATCAGTGCAGTGGACTCAGGAGTGGAAAAGAGGGTCAGAAGGTGTGTGTGTGTGTGGGGTATGAAGCTCAAAATCAGATGCTCTCCATATGGGTGGGCTTTTTTCACTTGTTTTGACACCCCCCCCCCCCCCACACAGAAACACACACACATACACTCACATTCTTTATTCTCTATATTCTCTCTTTCTCTCTCAAACTCAAACACACACACACACACACACACACACTCCCTTTAGCCTCCTTTCTCATTAAAAAGTTATCCGTCTCTTTCTGTTTGAAAAATAGCACAAAAGAAATGAGAGAGAGAGAGAGAAAGAAAATGCCACAAGCTCCAATAACTGAGTCATTATAAACAAGCAGTACACTTTAGTGTTAATTTATGACGAAGGAATTTATTTGGCATGGAACGGGTCTATTTTTTCCCTCCTTTCTACCACCCCCACCGTCCGTATATCCTTTATTTGACGGAGATGTGTTATTCTAGTGTCATAGAGTGAAGTTGGATGGAACGGCCATGATTTATATGCTGCCTTGCTCCTCCATTTGAAACAATGCTCTCCCCGGCCTGAAAATGAGACCACCAGCTGGGCCGGAGCCATCACACCCTCCGACATACGACGGGGGGCCACCAGTTAGCACAGTGTCCTCGTTTTGCTCCCTCAGATCAGACACTTTCTTTTACAGCGGATCGCCGATTACAATTCACACTATAACATCTCTTACAGATAAACCACAGAAGGAAACTGTGAAGAAAGACAAACAAAAGGCCTCTTCAATGGCAGCAGTGATAAAAGGCTGAAAGCAGCTGAGCTGTCACAGTTATGGATGATAGCGAGTTTGAAATAGTTGATAACTGCCCTCGCCATGAGTCAAACACCAGCCATTACACCGTCACACTGAGGCCATGAAATCTAGATTGGTTTTCCACAATTAGGCCTCATTATGCCCAATTAGGCATCAGCTGCTCGTCCATCTCAGGCCCTGAGCACCAAACAGCAAATGGCAACGGCACTCTTTCTTTGGCCCCACTGTTTTGAAAATGGAGATGGCACACGGAACACAGCAGGTGGCTTGTCTGAACACCCCATGCTCTCTGAGGACACTATTCCCACGGTGCGTACTATTTCGATCATCCCAAGAAGAACAAAGAAAGGTCATATTTTGGGCGGCCCACCTCATTGGTGAAATGCTAGCGTTAGCTTTGAGGCAAGCTCAATGCCCCATGGCGGCTCACCTGTGACTCCACATCACAAGTCAAAGCTAATGCTAGCAGCTAGCACTACAATAGCTCTCACTACTGGCCACTCCAGTAGTTAGCATTCTTCTTTTCAATCCATAACTAACATGTTAAATGCTTTTGACTTGGAGTATAGACATATTCTTGTCTCAAATTGTAATGTCTCATTCTAGTCAACTTGGTGTGTTGTACTGTTAAGAATGTGTATGAGCTGAGGTCTATGGTCTTGAGGTTGCCCTCTGCAGGTCCGGGAGGTAAAGTGATTCATGTGAACAAGATGCAGGCCAACCAACTGAGCCACGGGGTTAAAAACTTCACAAACCGCAACAACTGAGAAGCAATCTGTTCTTCTGTTTACATTTGCTCAGAGTTACTCAGAGGAACTTTAATCCAAAGTGACCTTCATGCGAGACCATACATTTTATCAGCATTCTCAGAACCGGCTAAAAATAGAAATTCATTTATATTCACTTAATCTTCTTCTGGTATATTCCAAGTGCAGGGAAAGAAACCTGTTTGTGTTTGACCCTGCTATCTCAGTGGAGGGGATCTGAAGTTAGGGAAAGTACATGGCTCCCATGAAAGAGCCCCTGGGGGGCGTCTGCCTGCTGAGAGGCTAAGCTGGTCTGACACAGACAGGAACCGAGCACTGGCAGCAGGCTGGGAGGCCACAGAAGCATCAGCTGAAAAAGGCTCCAACACACTACACTACTGTATCTCCCACCACCAATGCGTAACCCCTCGCACGCCGTGTTATTTTAACCACAATACTCCATGGCGCTGGAAAAGCCTTTCGAGTTTGGGAGAGCGACGGCCTTGTTGTTTTTGGGCCATGGAACCGTCCCTCGTGTCCGTGGGGTACAGGAAATCAGTGGAAACTCAAGACAGTGACACAGAGGGGACTGTCCATTCAGATAAATCGGCCGAAATAACCCTCCGCTCTCGTCCCTTCTCCCTCCATCTTGGCCCTGTGAGCTGACCTCAGACGCACACAATGCAGGTGCTAATCTGTTGTCAGAATAGCGACTCTGTTTATCAGTAAAAGGCTGCGCTCAGTTTATGTGTTCCCCTGCTCCTGTGTGGTCTGGTGATGGTGGTGGAGTGGGTATTCGGTTTTCGGTGTCGGGGTGTGTTGGCACACAAAGCCAAACAGAGATCAGGAGGCTCATAGCCCCCCCCAGAGGCTCGCAGGCTTCGTTGCCGTGCTTATTTTTTCCTGTCTGCCCAGCGCTGCTCGGGGTCCAGCCAGCTCTCGGCTGGCAGACAGCGGCGAGGCTGGGGGTCTGACCCTAAGCCAGCGCGCTGCTGTCTATACAAACACGGCCGAGCGGAAAACTGTCAGGCTGGACAAACACAAAACAAGTCTGTCTCTCTTTCTCTCGTGCTCATTTTCTTTCTCTTAAGGTTCGAGCTTCCAGTCTGTCTCTGAAGATGTCGGGATAAGAGAGTTCTTGGAAATTCATCTCAGTGTAGAACTTCTCAGCTCTCAGACTTGTAGAACTTCTGGCTGGACTTTGTAGACTGAAGTTTGTTTATACTCATTCATTCATTCATTCCAAGTGAATTTCTCCAGGCCATACATGACTGCATGGTGAAACAACTACTTGCTTCACTGATGATTCAGTGTTGGATGGAACAGCTCTAGCCTGTCCTGCTGTGAAACATGTGCTCTGAAACATTACCTTCAGCAGATCATGTTAGCAGATACGTTACCAGCCCACCCTGCTCCCCGTCTTTGTGCAGTTCATCTCCGAACATAAAGAGACATAAGGGAGGAGTGTAAAGTACAATGGCAGACGAGTCGGGCTAAAAGAGAAGAAATGCAAGTCGTTTTCTCTCGTTTCCACACCTTACATGTGTTACAGGCCGCCTTTCTTGACATTAAGATGTATCAGGTAGAACCCGAGACTATTTATGACCCAACAATAGACACTGTCATGTTCTCAAGATTAATGTGCTATGTGCATGCCACTGGATGTCTTCTGTGTCTTCTTTTTCACATACATGTCACTTTACTCCATGAAGTATCGTCATGCCAAAGGCACATTCATAGATGTAAAGTAGTCATTGTAATTCTGAAACAATTACAATTGAATCGTTTTCATCCTATGAATTTATCATAGTAAAGTAAGTACAGTAAGGAGTACAGTAGGCATGAACTAGCAAGTATGTGAGGAGTAAGTATGTACTAACAAGCAGCTAATATTTTGCAGTTTGTATCCCTAACCCTTAAAGATGAATGTGAAGTAATGTAGAAACTGGAACTTGGCTAATCACAGCCAAAGTAACCATATTGAAATACCTAACCAAAGTTTTGTGACATTCACAATACAAGCACCCCCACACTGAAGGCCCAGCAACTGCATGCATTATGTGCTTGCCTGAACTCAGTAGCCTGAGGTGAGTGTATCGGATGAGTCCTGTCCGGAGGGACTAAATGCACAACATCAATCTGAGAGAGATGACAAGGGCTTTCACAAGAAGAATGGAGACCTAAAGAATGGATCACCTGCTAGCAGCCTTGTGCAGTGTATTTGACACAGTTTGTAGATGATGAGAGATTACCAACAGGATGGCCGAGAGATGGATGGAGGGGAAATAATTAATATTTGTTTACTTTCATGACCTTTCTGAAGAAAAATAAACACGGTCATCATCCTGGGTTAAAACTATAGTGCATGATTCTCCTTTAAACCATGCTGCACTTTTGTGTTCAAACACCTCCAGAGTCAATTTGATAAGTTTTTTTTGTCACCTGGAGGCTATAATAATGAGATTAACAATCTCACTGAATCTCTAATTGAAACGTCTAAACTCCCTCAACTCAAAATCACACTGGCACATAATTCAGCCTATTGTTAATTCCTCCTCCATCACCTGTGTGGGACCCTCTATAGTCTTAGCGTTAGCCTGGTGCTGCCGTGAGATTGCTATCTGCGGTGATACATCAACAGCGGTGTGGAAGCAGGGCTGTGTAATTATCCAGGGCCTCAATGGGACGCTGTGTTATTTTTGCCATGGGTGAGATCCCTATCAGGCCCCTCTGTGGCACCTGGATGAATGAGCCTAGGCTCCTCTGCACCTCGAGCCTCCTCCAGTTCCCTCTCTTACTTACGTCTCTCGCCGGCAAGAGACAAACTACCTACCCCAGCACATCACTAGCTCAGCTAACGGCACAGCTGTTGCAGGTTCCCCTAGCCCCTCGAAGCAGTGGCAAAAAGATACGCGAAGCACCTGGAGTCGTTCTTGAGAAGACCGATTTATGTCCACTGGGATACACAAACTCAAGTACACGGCTGATTCTGCTCAGCAGGCTCCGAGATAGTATATCGACTCAGTTGGTGCCTGCGTTAGACAATGGCCTATTTCATATCATATGTATCAGTGCCTGTGGTGTGGTTTGTGACTATGATGTTCATTCCCTTTTGCCACTCAGATGAAAAGGAAGAAAAAAAACAAGCTCAAAGTTATCTCTTGCTCACAGGGTTGTGAGATGTGACCTTAAACCCTTGGCTCTCCCTGGTTTCCTATTATTCTTACCCAAGCGCCTAGTGCCCAACATGAATTATTTGGTCCGCTGCTCTCAAAGATTAAAAGGCTGACGCCGCAGACTGTTTTGGTTCCCGTGTCAGGGTCTGAAATGTAGCGAGGAAATGCTTATGGAAACCGCGGGACATGAAGGAGCGAGAAGGGGAGGGGAGAAAAAAAAGAAGATGAGGAAAACGCAACGAATAAACGAACGAAAAAAAAAAAACAAAAACACAACTTCTTTTGATACCTACTCTGCCAGGGGCATGGCGATTCAATATTTCTCTCAGCGTGTACATGCCGTGCTCTCATGCCGAGGTTTATCCTCAATCAGGAGGCCCTTCCTGTGCCGCTCTCCCATGAGCACCAGCCCCGGCTCCAGCTTCGCCGGCGAAAAATGTACCCAGACTGTTGTCCCTCTTCCTTTCGGAGGCTTTACTTAAATGGAAACGGATTAATTACACGAGAAAGTGAGGCTTAATCACAGAAATCCTGCCGTGGCAGATTGAAGAGATAGGATCAGAAATCTTACACGTTTTTTCATTGTTTGAAAGGGAGCGCATTGCCATATTTTTGGACTGATTTTCCCCCTCGTGTAAGCTGTTGTACAAACAATATCGAGGAAGTGGAAATGGGCTAAAAGCACATTCTCAATTTTTGTCAGTCCATTGATCAGTTGACAAAGTTTTGACTTACTACATGGCTTGACCTTGCTAATCTACTCCAAATCACACTGATTTCTGCAGTCGCCATGAGTTAAAATGGGTGGGCTGAAACATCTGATTACAATCCCTTGTTATTCTGATTTCTAGAGAGCTGTTTTAGCTTTAAGTGTATTTGCTTGGACAAGTGATACCATTGCCATAACCAAACTCTTTGTCTTTTTTTCATGATCCTTGGACTTTTGTTGCACACATCAACACATTTGCACACAACACTTTGTCCTTCCTTTTTTTTAACAAACCCATTAGAGCCCGATAACCACTCATTACTAGAGAGAGAGGGGAGACCTTAAAGCCATGTGACCTTTAACAATGACCTCTGACCTGCTGCCAGCGAGCGCCTGCACTGGGGGGGAGCTTGGGTTACTTAAGCATGTGGATTCATTAACAAATATCTGTCCATTTGCCCCCGTAATAAGCAGATGCATTTCAGCCTGGCTGTGGGCAGCTCAGGAATCCCAATGAGGCTGGCTGCCGATGTCACTCAAATGCCCGGTTCATTTTCAGGGCACCTATTTACCTGCTATTAGGCCTCAGACTTATTCTTATTATAGCCACACATGATTGGTATTCCATGCACCTCAGGGGTCGTGTGTCTTTTGATGAGCCCATGGGGAAAAAGGAATGGAGTTGGGAAATGCAAACAGTGAGAAAGAGAGAGAGAGAGAGAGATAGTGGATGGAGAGGTTGCACCTCAGTGCTCTTGCTCCCCCTGTTGGACAGAGCAAATATTGTCTATGCCTAATAACAGGCCTTGCTTCAATCAGTCACACCTAATTCAGAAGTGGTCAGACTGACAGAAAGGGACTGCTGGTAAAATGTACGCATGGTGTAGACATTAAATCAGTAAAAGAATAATAGAGATAAGTAAAAATTGGGATAGTGGGTGTATTTCAATAGACAAATAGAAATACTGAAAAACATTTCCATGTACCCTTTTCCAGTTAGAATACATGCCTTCAGATGCTTTCAGCCCTCTGACTTCCTACAGTAGATGCCCATAACCACGGTGTTGAATGGAACGCTGCGCTTTGCAGCCGGGCTCCACAGCTCCAAAGGTGAAGCGGCACCTCAATCATGATTCCAGGGCCCAATGTCTGCCTCGCAGTTTATACCCAATGAGCCATTCAGGCCTTTCTGAAAATGCATCGATGCGTGTTTGGCGTTGATCTAGGAGGTTCGAGGATGGTGGGGGGGGGTTTGGAGGGGTTTGTGTTGATCCAGGGGTGGGGGTTAGGAGGGGAGGCCAGGGGCTCTGTTTGCCGAGGGCTGTGAGGGGTAACAAGGGCCAGACCGCTATCTGATCAAGGAGATTGGGTTTGGGGGGGGGGGTGGACAACCTGTCAGAGCCGACACCATCACTACAGAAAAGGTGTAAACAGGTAAACGGTATTTGGGTAGGCGATGGGGCCTACAGATAGTCCAGGGTGGGTAGTGTGGAAACAGGACTTACCGTCCCGGCTAATTTTACATGGGATTGGAAAGAGGTGGACGCGTAATGCGATAAGGAAGCCCTCCTGACTTCCTGTGAGCGTCGGCGGCGAGTGATGGATTGGGAATGTCACACCGGGAATACACACTCCGAATCAATCTCGGGGTCAGCAGCCTTGCGTACAAAATGCCTGGCCAACCTAAACTAAATATTTCATGTAAAATGTAAAACATGCGCTCTGCAATAAACATGTGCTGTTCTGGAGACACACAGGGCACTGCAGTCAGGGCTGAAAAATGATTTTAACCAAAACTGTAGGCCTTTCCCTCGCCACGGCGTTTATTTATGTAGATTGGATAGAGTGGCATATAATTATTGCGGCGCTGCCAAGGTCTTCTTTATTTATCCTTCATTTCCTCCGGCTAACTCATGCTGAATATTGTCCCAGGATACGTGAATGAGACTCACACATTTATCTTTGCTCTCTTTCTCTCTCTCTTTCTCTCTCTCCCTCGGCTGCTCAGGAGAACAGACGCTCCCAGAGCCTCCGTGGCTTTGCAATCGGATAGCTGACCGCTTCAGGCGGAGCCCATGGAAAGGAAAATGTCCACCCCAAAAAAACGTTTGTTGATGTTATTGTTATTAATTACTTTTTAGTTGCTTAATGTTCGGTCAGGGATAACTGATTTAAGAGTTTGCGGTATTTTGTGTGTGTGTGTGTGTGTGTGTGCAGATACTGTTTCTCTCTTGCCCTCTCTTTCTCTCTCTCTCTTTTGCTCTGTCTCTTCTCTTTTCGTCCCACTGTGTGTGTTTTTCCATCCCCCCCCCCCCCTCTCTTTAAATAAAATCTTTCCTGCTGAGCTGTTTATTGCCTTAGCGTTTCTGGAGAAGTAATGATGCATACAAAATGATGTGGGATGCGAGGTGGAGTAGGAGGACAGACCTGCACATTCTGGCCCTGCTGTAGCAGTTTCCCTCTCGACCCACACGACCCCTGGACTGTCTGCTTGAAGGTCTGGGCCTGGATGGTGCATAGGTGGGTCCATGTATCTTTGGTTGTATGCATACTTGTGTACAGGTTTGCACGCACGCGTATGTGTGTGTGTGTGTGTGTGTGTGTGTGCGTGCGTGCGTGCATTTTGAGTGTGTATGCATTTGCACATGGCACATGCGTCTGCACACTCACACACACACTCACACACACACACACAACGCATTTGTCACAATGTTTTTGTGTGTGTGCTATATGTACACATCAAAGTGTTACAAACGTGTTGATTTACATGCAGGCACACACACACACACACCCACCCACACTCACACAGGTTAGGGCATGCTACATCATATTAAATTGTCCCTTTAACACACACACACCGTCCACCTGGACTCTCTCAGAGTACCTGCTGCAGTTTGTTTGGGGGCTGGTAGTGGGGTGGGTGTTTGTGCAAACACGGAGAAATGGCCTGTGATGTTGTGGGACACACAGGTGTATGCGAGTTGAAAGCGGCCGAGCTTGATACCCTGCTGAAAGCTGGCCTCGTTTAGCACAGCGAGGGCCCTGCATTAGAGAGGGTGATGACAGTAACAGTTGCTCGGCCGCTGCACACATGACTAAGTTTCACCTGAGAGGCAGGAGGATAGGCAGAGCGCAGCGCGGCACACACAGCGCAGCGGGTCTTAATGTAGTGTGCTAGCGCTGGGAATAGAAAAGCAAAAAACGTCTTCCCTCGGTTGACCTCTGACCTGCGACATGTTCCCACACACAGAGAAAGAGAGAGAGAAAAAGACAGAGAGAAAGAGAGAGAGAGATCTCAGCGGAGAGAGGGATGTGAGGCTTGCAGTTTACAGCGTTAAGCTGTTAGTTTAGGCTTCTCTCTAGTTAAGCGGTTATTTACGACCTCCGACTGGCTTGTTTTCGCAGACATATGCACGGCCATATGGGCTGGATCCGTTAGCGATTGTGATTCGGCACTCAGGAAAACAAATGTGTTTTAAATGGTTTGCGTGGGTTCACTCACTGTCTTACACACGTTAAACGCTCACACCCCCGCACACTTGCACATACACACACATGATAACACACAGACACATGTGCATGCCTAGACACAATCGCACATTCACACAGAAGAACAGGCAGATACACACACACACACACACACACACAGTTATTCACATGTGCATGCCTGACCCCAACCCCCAAACACACACACACACACAGGTGCTCTTTTTTCTTCTTTTAGTCAAGCCGCAATTAACCTTCAGGCCTGGAGCCATGAATCACAGAGAAAGAGGAGAGGCTCTGTAAAATAAACACTAGCCCGCGGTCCCCTTTTCTCCTCGCAGATTTATTGAGGTGGCCGGCTGAATGGAGTGGCGTCCCCAGCCGTCCACGCTTGAGTAGCCTGCCCCGTACCAGTCCCTCAGGTGAGGGGGTCAGTGACACTGTGGAGACCTACCTGACAGGGGGAGAGGTCACCCAGAGGTGATGGAGAGGGACAGGAGGGATCAGCTCCAGGGAGGCTCATGTGGGGGCTTGCTGGCCTTTGGCTGAGTGACGTCTCTGTTTTAGTATAACGTTTTTCTGCAACAGATGGGGTTTTAACCGCAAAACCATTTGTAACCACAATTAGGGTTATCTATATAGAATTTTTGTTGAACGGAATGCTAAGAATATTCCAGAATGGACGACCGCAAGCTCTGCTGGAATTTTGGCAGTGGTGTGAAACAGGCCAGAAGTGATTTGGGGGGGGGGGAGTTAAGGGGAAATCTGGTGGAGAATACATTGTGGTGGGAGGAGCAAGCACATTGCTACTGTAACATTTTACAATCTATTTTGTGTGTGGGACAGTTAGCATCAAACTGGATTATACCAACTCGGTGGCCACATACCGCCGGTTTTACAGGATGATTTGGCTGTTTCATTGAAAAGGGCCTCGAGTACTGAGCCATATATCAAGTGGCCGGCGGGCCTGATATTAAAACCATATGGAAGGTGCGGGCGTCTCTTCCCCCACCAGCGCCATTCGCCTCACGCAGCTGCCTGCCCGCCCGCATGAGGAGGGGAGAGGGACGTCTGCCGGTGTTCCGAGCCGCTGGTCCGCTCTGTGGCGCATGGTTCCTATTTCACCATGACCGCGTTTCCACCGGCGCAGCACTCCCGTTCAAGACCGGGCCCGCCAGCGCTCTCCTCTCCCCCTCTGGTTATTTACAGCATCTCGGGGATGAGCTGTTTTTCTAAGAGCCGGACCTTGTTAACCTGGAACCTATAAATTCATGACTAATGTTTCTTTTTTCGGCCTCGGGGTCAGATCGGATTGGCCTGGGAGGGAAAAGGACGCTCTCTCGCCTCGCTCCACCCTCGTGTTCCGTCTGTCTCTCCCCCTCTTTCGCTTTCTCTCTCTCACTCTCTTTCTGTGCTGTATCCTCCATCTCACTGCCATCATTGGGGCTAGACAGAGCTGTCTTTCCCACATGCTGCAGGGTGAAGGTGGGGTCTCCTCTCCAGTGAAATAGATTCACAGAGCCATGCGCTAAGCTTCAAGCTTCTCGCTGTGGGGAGCTGCTGTAGGTCCTCAGCCATCCACCCCCCCCCCCGACGTACTCTTGTGAACCAAAGTGAAATGGGGTGAACGCATATCTGGACAGAAAAGCCACTTTGGGGGGCGGGGGGAGGTTGGGGCGTAATTTATTTCCATCCCTTTTCTTGATGGAATGGCGAGCATGACAGCGGTTGTCAAGGCTTGCTCTCAAGCGTTGCCTCTTGTGAAATTTATGGAAAAAGTGTCGTTCCCCTCCGCAGCTGATCTTTTTTCCATGCCAGCGTGCCGGGGGCAGCCGTCCTCACAAGCACCGGCGCTCTCCCACCGCGCGCCTGAGGGAGAGCCGCCTCTGCTGGCCCCCACCGGCTAATTAGTGCCGGAGACGAGTCATTATGGGCTGTATTTCTGCCATTTATCAGAAAGAGAGAGAGAGGAAGGAAAGAGGAAGAGAGAGAGAGAGTGAGAGAGGAAAGAGAGGGAGAGAAGTCAATTAGCCCCCCCATTCATTCTCACTCAGATAAAAAAGAGGTGATTCGTCGAAGGAAAGGTGCAACACAAGAGATAAACAGCTTCCTATTTCATGCTCTGTAGTCCTCGCACTGAGGACGGAGGCCGATCCATCTCGTCTTCACATGCAAATGCAAAGTGGGGCGCTGAGTGTTTGTTCGAGTATCAACGCCTGGTGTTTGTGTGTGGAGGAAGATGGAGTGGAGGAGGAAGAGCGGTAAAGGCATTACCTGCACTCTGACAGAGCAACATGGGGCCTGTCCTCACTGCGGTTAACCACTGGCGAACACAAATACCTGGACCATGATGGATGGACTGGTGGACAAGATCGACACAGATACAGAGGACGATAGCGCTTGGATAGGATATGACTCCTCTACAGTGGGTTGGGTCCTTCTATGGCTTGGAGCAGTCGCAACTTGCTCACATGAGCGCTTTGTGTTTTAGCACCCAGGACACTTTTCATTCGAGTGAGTCCCCATTAAGGCTTTGGCGGTGCCACTGTCTCGGCTGGCTAATTAAATTCCACTGAGCGTACCTGGGTCCCCTCCTCCCTCCACCCTCCTTCTCTCTGAGGGGGTTATGGACAGATCAGGTTGCTTGTCCTTTCACAGGCTGTGGTCAGCGCAGCTCTGATTGACTCTGCGGTCAGATAAAGATCAACAGGTCAGGGCAGGCAAAGGAGGACTCTCTGGCCGGAGCTGTACAATGCTGTGGCCTGGCCCATGAACCCATCCATCACGGGGGGTGGGGAGGGAGACACAAAGCCCACTGTCAGCCCCCTAGCACACCTCTCTGCCAGGGTGGGGGTTGAGGGCGGGGAGGCATTTAGCCAACGGCCAGGGTCCTGATGACAGGACGAGCGAACTGAGTGTCCACTCCCGACAGGCCTGAGTGGACCTCAAGGAGTGTGCTGTTGTTGTTTTTAATAATAAACCTTTTTTATCTTTTGATTCTTCTTCAGTCTTTCCTTCCCCCTTACTCCACCTTTTTTGTAGGTTTCAAATTAAACCAAGACTGCCACACTGTGTTGACAAGTGTCAGTTAATGGAGTGAATTTGACTGAGCAGCTCCCAAAAAAAGGCCGGCTGTGAAGGGCCATGGAAGGCCACCCAAGAGGACAGGACAGGCCTTGACCAAACAAAACGGCTGTCCCTCAGCCAATTTGCTTTTATAGACGCAAGTGGTAATCAAAATGGAAATGACATGCAATGTTAAAAGCAAGGGCGTGAACTATTGCACCACTGCCTGTTGTCAAACGCGTTAAGAACTGCAGGGGATTGACTTCGCTCTTTGAATTAAGAACTGTGTGTCATCAGCTCCGGTGCAATCGTCTTCTGCTCATAGGGCAGATATTTCCATATATTACATCACCTGCTGAATTCAAGTTTTTGAACAGTTTCTTTTTTTTCTGTGACTTTTTAAAAGCTTTTCAACCCTGGCTCTGCACTGCGCCAATATCAGCCCTGTCAAGCCTTTCCAATTGGGTCTACTCAAGTGTCACTCCAGCTTGCATTGTGTGTGTGTGTGTGTGTGTGTGTGTGTGTGTGTGTGTGTGTGTGTGTTGAAGGTGGTAGTAGTGGGGTTGGGGTGGAGGGTTACATTGCTTGCTCACTGGTTTTTGGGCTCCACAGGGAGAGCCTCTTGCGGTTTGGAAGCAGCCAAAGTTCAAAATGAAGCTTACTGGGCTTGTCATTTCCAATAGCAGGGTTGACAGAGCGGGGCTGGGGGGGGGGGGGTTCCAGGCCCACAGAGCCGAGGCGGAGAATAATGGAAAAATCCTCCTGAGCATCGACCTGCGATTCTGCTCGGGTCGCCTCACTTTCTCGAGCACCTCCACTCCACTGTGACAATGGGGATGACAATCACAGTCTTTTCAGCAGCGTTTAAAGACCGCAGGGACAATAACACGCACACATACGCAGGAAAAAACGCAGGTTGACAGTGATACCATTAGTCGGACCGAAGCCTTGTGAAGATCCGAACCTTGCTGAGCCATCACACAGTGGGCAGTGGGGGAATCAGAGGTGTTCCGTCTCTCTCTTTCTCTCTTTCCCTTCTTCTTATTTTTCTTCTTGTCCTTCTCATCCTCCTCTCTTTTGTCCTGTTAGCAGACTGCTCCCGTTTATTTTCCCAAATTCAGGGGAGAGATAGCGTGAGGTAAGGGAGGCAGCGGCCCTCTGCCCTATTAATCAACAGCCCCAGGTGCCTCAGCTCCCCCAGACAGGCCGCCAGTGTTCCTCGGCCTCCTCCTCCTCCTCTTCCTCCTCCTCCTCCTCAGCTCCGGCTACAGATGAGTCAGCCCCCCTCCCTCCCATCCACCAACCACCCCGCCACACCCCACCCCAACCCCAACCCCCAGAAAAAAGCCTGGGCCTATTCATCAAAGTCACGGCCCGCCTGCAGTGGCACCAGACCTGGACCGAGTCCGTGCGCTGCCAGCGGTGGTGGGGAACCTCCGGCTGGCTGGCTATAGCTCTTTTGTGCACGCGCCAGGCGAGGCAAGGGGGCCGCCCGCCCGCCTCGGGCAGCAGCAGCAGCAGCAGCAGCAGCAGCTACCTCATCCTCCGAGGCCCTTAAGAGAACATAAATACACGGGTCAGGCCTGGGGTTTGTCAGGGGCCTGGAGGTGGCTATCATATAGCGCAGTCTGAAGGCAGGCACCTGGGGCCAGCGCTTGGAGAGGAGGACGCGTAAATAGATGAATGTACTGTGGGTCTCATTTACAGTTGATGTTGGCTAATCTGTGTGAGGCTCTGTGCGTGGTGCCTCATCTTGCCCTGAGCCAGGCTGATGAGTCAGTGGATCCATGCTCAGAGGAATATTGGCAGACATGTTATGAAATTGGAAAAAATATAAATCATAAAACTCAATGTGTTATTCATTTACTACCTGAAATTTACTTTACACTGCTTAGATGAGCTGAAAGTGAACTTGACAGAATGTAATGTACTGCATACTGCAGGTTGTATCAAAGGCTTGTATTAAGCAATATTGTCAAGTTTATAATTACCCACTACTGTAATTTTTAAGTTATTAAAGTGATTAAAGTATTGTATTCCAAGTATTTACTATATTCCAAAAATTATGTCATCGTAAAGATGTAATTGAAACACTGCTTTCAGTATCCTTAGTTAAACTACATACTGTACACTGCTTTCTGTTCCATCTGAGGTTTGGAGTCAGCCTCTTCAGTTTATCCTACAGCGGATACACTAACGGTATAGGCTCATAAAACATGTGCTTTGAACGCCAGCAGTGTTGACAGGAACACAGGTGCGCCTGATCACTTCGCCTGGCAGCATATTGTGCATGTCTGTGCTTGTTTGTGCTTGTGACTAACATGCAAAATAGGCTGCACATGTTGGCATTTCCTCCTCCAGCTCTGATAGAAATATGCTGAACCTCCCCTCCCCTCTCCTCCTCTCTCTCTCTCCCTTCCTCCTTCCACGAGGGCCTGGGATCAACCTGTTGATTTTTCAGAGGCAAAGATTTCCCCCTGCTGGCGTAACTGGGCGTGGGTCTGGGTGTTGAGTTTGAAAACCAACCAGGGCCACTATCAGATTCCATGCCAATTACCATCCCTCCTTACTTGGCCATCACACATCATTCATCTCCGTAGGAATTTTAGCCATGAATATCAGCCTGCACAAAGCATTCTTCTCCACAATGCTATTGACAGGTTTAATAAACCTGCACTGAAAAGGGACCTATGGAGCTGTTGTTTGTGGTGGGGAGACACAGGGGACTATTGACACTGTTGCACACAGAGACGAAAATAAGCATAAAGATATGCATATATACACAGACACAAATACACAAATGTACAAATGCACACATAGACTCTCTCTCTCTCTCACACACACATACACACACACACACACACTCACACACACATACACACACACACATACACACACACACACACACACACACACACACACACACACACACACACACACATCAAGCTTATCTCGCTGAGTGACGGCTTGTCTGACGAGACTGGCGGTGAATGGGGCAAGAGGAGTGTGGGGGACCCAATCTCTCAAAGGGAGCATCCTCTCTCTGATAGAGGAAAGGCTTCTTTCAGCGGTCCACCTCTCATCACAAGCAGGAACAAGGACTCGTACTCTGGGGGAAGCCCACCTTCACGTCCCCTTTGGTCAACTGGATCCACCTGCTGAGTGACAGGAGAGAGATGTGGAGAGGAGGCCAACCTGTTAGATTGAATTCACGTCCTATTTTCTAATTCAGCACAAACTTGTGTGTATTTGAACTTAAATATATCTGTTGCTTTCACCATGACTTGCGGCTCCCTAGAACATCTTCATAGTCTCAGTAGGAACAGGGTTTGTCTATTATGATAATTGACAACAAAAACAATTGCTTTTGGTGTTTTTTCCATTCTAGTAAGACAGGACTGGCTTTGCGATTGCACTCAATGTACCGAGACCATTGCCAATTAGGCCCCGTGAGTAAAGTATGTATTTATTCTCTGGCACAAGTTTCACTTGTGGAAAAGCAATCATGAGGTCCTGCATTGCTGGCAATGGGGGAAAAACACTGGAAGCACAAACAGGAATCAATAAGCTGGTCTAGACGCTGGAATTAGTTTGGATGGAGGTTGGATAATGGGCACTCTCATTTACATCAGAGGGCTGATGGCTGATGGGGGAGACAGAAAGGGCCGACTGTCTTGGCCTCGGAAAGGGACTAATTACCCCAGCTGGTGGTGACAGACTGTTGGGCAGTGCTCTCAGCCTCGGGTCATAACTGTGGAGGCCTTTTGCTGGACAATCTGACAGTGAGGAAAGTAACCTGACACAGCTTGAAAACCCCAGGTAATAATTGGCTTATCAGAAAGTGATGGGTGCTGATACGTTAGTCTGGATGCTGAGGAGGTGGTTGGAAGATATTTTATTTCATATCAGGAGGTCCCTTTGAATACCATGAAGGTATGGACAAATGCGCCTAATATTGTGTAGCATTGTGAGTGCATGGTCATGGAAACTTTTTTGACATACTGTAGCCTACTTCCTAAGTAAGTCATACTTCACTATTTACATAGAAAATGAGTTGAGGTTGAGTTGAGGATGAGTTTTGTGTTGGTTAGCAGACCATCATGCCTCCAACCAGAAAAAAAAATGACTATTTTATAGTAATATCAATCTATGATTTTCATCTTGTGCTCTTGTAGCTACTGTCATCAGCTCAGACACTCCATCTTCTCTATTCACTGTAATGTATTTCACAGCTGATATACAGGACTTCAAGCCAATATATAATGACCCTGGTTCAGATAACTGGTATAACAGCACACTAGGCCTCCTGTAAGAAGCAGTGGAATAAATAATTATAGTCTGTACCCAGAGGAAATGTTTTATTTGTCTTTTCTCTGCCTCAAAATTAAATAAAAAATGATTAGATTATCTTTTTTTAAGATTACTACATTTTGACCTGTTTCTTCTAAATCATTCCTTTTCATTTGAGAATAGCAGGGAAAGCAGGAGATCTTTTAACTGTCCTTGCCGGGCCTTAATTTGATCACAATCACAGCCTCAGGAGCTCACTTTTAAGCCAATCAAGTTTTCTTTTGGATCTTGCTGTTATCTCAAGAGCTGACTATTTCAGACAAGTTACAAGAGTATTTTCCCTTCTCATCTCACATCTAGGGCACTATTCCAATGTACATGATTGAAAACATAAGCATTTGACATATAGGCATAAACACCTATGCACAGGGAAATTAATATTATTTAAAATTAGAACAAACATGAGGCCCCTGATATTACCAATGGTTCAGCTACTTGGCTGCTAATGAAAAAGAATAGGCCTGAAGTCACAGACTTCAAGGGAGTAGAATGAAAGCCAACTTGGCACCCTACTGTTTTGATCCATTAAGTCGATAGTACAACAGAGGCCAATCTACCACCCCTTCAAATCTTCAGTTCTTGCCTAGATCGTTAATACACATGGGCTTGCTATAAATTATTGAAAGCTCTTCCAATGTGTAACACCATACAATATAAGAGCCATTGTGTAACATCACACACAATATAAGATCCATTTCTATCCATCCAATTCTACAGATGTGTCTAGTCAATGCAGTCAGCAGTCATGAACATGGGCATAATCAGGCTACCCTCACTTGATACACAATGACTATTTCACAATCTGCAGGTGTATCATCTAGCTAAACTGTAAAATGTCTTTTTGTGATTAGCTTTTGTAGTTGTAGCTGTTCCTTTTCACGTTTAACTGAATATTTCAATCACAGAGTGATTATAAATTAGAGATAATTAGGGAGAGCATACTGTACAACAGCTGCAGGCTAATTGAAAATAGTTCCATTGCCAGAGACCCACGTTGTCTTATTAATATTTACGAAATGCTGACGTACTTATAAAACAAAACAAATTATGCAATCCCTTTAATGTTTTGCCTAGCTGTAATGGCAAATGGTGTAAATGGAAAGATAAAGAGCATTTACTGTAGATGATGCAGAAAGAATTGAATAACATACAGCTTATAGGTTACAGTATAATATTACAGTATTTAAACATGATTTGATTAGACCTCGGCTGGTTGAGCTGAGACCTACTTTAAGCATGATGAAATCTTTCAGTGATGTAATATCTGATACCTGATGTGGAAAGACTTCCACTGGTTCATCCTTGCAATGTGATTAGCTGCTGAGACCTCTGTTGAACAGTTACATTTTTAAATGCATATTCACTGTTACAAAACTGAAATGTTGAGAACTTTCAAATTGTCAAGGTAAAATGCTTTAGATTTTGGAGTTCTCTTGAATTTTGAGTGCTGTTATTGACTTTGGTTAACACGGTTGGAAAGAACAAGAGCTGTGCCATAACACAAACTATTGCTTTGCAATTTGCAAATAAGGCCGACTTATTTCCCCTGATAGAAACCCTGTTAATTTGTGATATGTACTTAAGTCCCATCATGCCTCATGTGATTTGAAGGTGACAGGTCAGCCTTTCTTTTCTCGTGGCTATACTGAGCACATCCAATCCTGTCCAATCTTAGAAGCTGAACAGTGTCGGGAGACTTCCTAGAAATACCAGGTGCCATAAATGTTTTTTTGTTTTAATTAGGTGGACAAGAACAATCCCACTTGACAGAACTCCAAACTTGTCAACCTAGTTGAAAGTTGAGAAAAGGTAAAAGTTTGAGCTTTCTCAACAATTTATTTTCACAACATAAATACTACTGTACATTCATTTGCCATTTATAACATGTTAATTACCATTACATTGATAATGTATTACCATAAAGTTAGTCCACATTAACTTGCCATCCCCTTCATCCATTACTGTATGAACAGGTTGCAGTTTTTCAGAAGTTAATTACAGTCAATCAATCAATCTATCAGCAGGGAACATTACAAACTCTCTAGCGCTTTAGACTGGATCCTATCAAGACCACAATACCACATTAATCAATGGTTTTAACACAGACTTTGATGTAGTAGGACTTTTTTCAGTTCTGACCCTACCACCGCCTCTGTCATTCATGATTACATCCATCACAGAAAAATAACTTTCTCCAACTTAATTTCTCCAACTTTCTAGTTTCTAAAAAACACTCCCAGTCTAGCGTTTGGCACAAATCTTCTGCAGCCTTGACTAACATAAAAGTCTCCCCCCTCTGCTTTGTAGTAGAGATCAACAGAAAAAGATGACAGGGACAGAGAGAAACAGTGGGAGCACATTGATCTGTAAATTGTAATCCGGCACCATAACCTTTCTCTCCAGCGAGAGTGTTGAAAAATGAGTTGTCAAAGGAACTAGGCTGTCTAATGGAGTTACAGCCGTGTTTTAATCACTGCTCTGGGTGCCTGACTGACTGACGGACTGTCTGGCTGGCTGGCTGAAAGGACACAGAGCTGAATGCTGATGATCTCTTTCATGTACTGTAAATAAATGACTACTTTTTAGGTGCTGTCAAGGCCAGTAGTTGACACAATACCTGTTACTTGCATGTTTTTTTTTCCTTTTTTCTTTATTCATCCTTTTTTAACCAGGATACTCACATTGAGACAGATGTCTCTTTTCCAAACGAGCCCTGGCCAAGAAAGGCAGCACCTACAGTAGTTACAAAATGTTAGTGTAATAGCTATGCCAATATAATGGGTTTAGTGAACCATAAATGCTATGTAGCCTAGATTTCGAACATTCTTTTGTGATATCAGAAAATGTGCTCATGAACGTCACCGTGCCCATAATTGTATTTGATTTCCAAAGGACTGCAAATAGCAATAGGCTGTTCCAGATTGTAAACCTTGCTTACTAAGGTACAGCATCATCTCAGTGTCTGTTCTGGGATTTGGGGAATTTTCCCCCCGTGTTGCCGAGCGCTTGCATCATGCATTTTACGCCGGAGGATTCCGTTTAAAGATCAATAAATGATGCAGTGCTGCATGATACAAGACAACAGGAGACGGCACAGAGTCATGTCAGTGCACCAAAGTGAAAACAAAAACTAAACCAAAGATTTGTTGCCTCACACCCCACAAAATCCCTCTGAAATCCAAGCAACACTGTAGACAAGCACAAGCTAAAACTTCGGCGTAGGTAACAGTGTAGGTGCACAATTTACCTGGGCATTAGGCTACTCATGCTACATTTGCTCTTCTGTCTCACAGTGTAGTCATACTACGGACATTTTGTTAACTACGCTTGTGACAAACCAGATCTACTTATTTCTCTTCAGCCATTTCTTTCTTCAGCCTTGCTTTTTAAGCGGCCCACTAATATGCAAAGTAGTACAAAGGATATACAGAGAGCATTCCCATGGCGAGGCAGTAAAAAATAGGTGCACCCTGAGCGGTTTTATCTCAGGACTATGAATACCCTATCACTGTCACAATTCAGGCCGACAGGTATTCTGGATCCTCTCTCTGGGCCATGCACTCCTCCAATCAACCCGGCTCTCCTTAAAAGAATCCATAACCTCCCATGAAGACATAATCAGTTCAGGCCTTTGATAAACTCACTTTCACACTAGCACTGCACCAGTATGCTACGAATCGATTCAACTCAATTTGGCCACACAAAGCACTGCTGGGGTTAAATATCGCCCCCTAGTGAACTGTTTCGAGATGGGGGCTCTTATTGGTGTTATCAGATCAAAGGGACTTTGCTCGAGTGTCGGCTGTCTAAATGGGTCTGTGGAGAAAAGCACAACGCCCAAATAGGAAGCGTGTAAGTAATGGCTGGGAGAAGAAAATGGAGATATGTTTATCAAGCTTTCAGCCGTCTGACCCAAGGGTAATTTGGCTGGGTTGAAAGGGGGGCTGTATTTGCATGTAAAACTCTAAATGATTACAGCCACCCACTGCGAGCTCCATTAATGGGATTTATGTGGTAGCGGGCTGGAAGTCCACCATGCTTGCTGCCACGGTTCCTGCAGTTACAGCCTCTAACCATTGGATGGCACTCTTATCTAAAGGGAGAGCATGGAGCGCCACAGACAGCAGGAGCACCTCTCAGCGTCTCCAGTCCATTTGCAGTCAAACAGGCAGGAAGCCGAAGTATAAATCCTTACTATGATAGCCATCTTTGTCTTCCAACAGATATATTAACACACGGCATCTCTTGCCAAATCCTGGTGACTCATTATTTTCTGTCTAAACAAATGGGGGACACTGTAATCTTGCCCCCCTTCCCTTGTAACAGCGGTATCATATCAACAGTCCCTTCGGCCTTCATTAGAAGATGTGACGAGGATGCACATGGCCATGACGCACAAACTGCCCATCATCGCACATGCTTGAACACATAAGTGAACACACACACACAAACACAAGCACAAACAAACACACACACACACACACACACACACACACACCCAAACAGACTCTGATTCACAAGATTGCCCTGGCACTTCAACAGGAGCACACACACACACACACACACACACACACACACACACTCACATGCCCCAAGGCAGTGAACACTCTACAAAGTCTGGTGCTGTCACACAGGACCTCCACACAATAAATCTATTCTTCCAGTTCAGCCCCACCACCAGCACCAGCACCACCAGCAGCAGCAGCAGCACCACCACCACCACCAACATTCTCAACCGTCGTCCCTGGCACATGTCCTGGCATTGTGCTGCAGATGCCCTGATGTTCCCAGCCCCGCTGTTCAGGTGCCAAGAGCTCATCCTCAGCTGTCTCCTCCAAACAAGGTGTCTCTCTGCTGCAGTGAAATGAAGCCCTCAAGATTTTTTACTGCAGCCGGTTGCGGCCTCAATCTATATTACAGGGCAATGTGTGTTTATGTGTGTGTGTGTGTGTGTGTGTGTGTCTGTGTCTGTGTCTGTGTGTGTGCACGAGATGTGTGTCACCTCGCAGTGTGGGCCACTGTGGCTCTATTGGCTGATGCCTCTAGCAGGTCTCTCCTCTCTCTCTCTCTCTCTCTCTCTCTCTCCCTTCTCTCTCTCTGTCTCTCTCTCTCTGTTTCTCTCTTTACCCCCCTCTCTTCTCCCCGCACCTGTCACACCGTTGCGCTCAGCGGTGCTGGGGCTCAGTCACCTGTCATCACACATCGGGAACACATGCATCACACGCCGTCCGTCGCCGCCTTCCCGCTACCGTGCTGCGCCCGCAACTCCAAAGACAAGAGGATGAGCTCCCAAGATGTCAACACCAAAAAGCTCTCACTTTGAAAAAGAATCCAATATCTCCCCAAAATGCAATAAAAACAGACTAGCTTAAGGATATGTGGCGGAGGCTCGCAGGGAGCCGTGAGTTCGAGATTGGCTGTTATGTTGAGTTAGCACTGACTGGCGAGTGGAGGAGTTGATGTATGACGGGGCCGCCGAATCTATTATTGAACAGAAATAATAATAAATGCATGAGAGGAAAGGGGACGCCTATAGAAAACATATCTTGTGATTTACCATCAACAAACACATGCTGTTAAATATTTAGGCCTTCGGAGTTTTACTTGGTAATGCCGCTGACCACTTTTGTCTGTGTTGTAGTGCTTTCCTCTGTTACTGACACTTTCATCAGAGAAGATGGGGAGAGAAGGCTTTGTTTTTGAAGTCAGAGGATTAGGGGGCAAGTGCATCGCTCTGTCCTAGTTTGCATGCTGTGTATCAGCTATGTAAGTTTACCGAGCAGCCTTATTAAGTGGAGCGGCGTTTTGTGCTGAAAAAGTGAAAACCCCTCCATGTTGAGCGAGAGAGAGTTTGTTGATAGTATAGTATAGTATAGTATATACTTTTTTTTGATCCCATGAGGGAAATTTGGTCTCTGCATTTAACCCAATCGGTGAATTAGTGAAACACAAACAGCACACAGTGAACACACAGTGAGGTGAAGCACACACTAATCCCGGCGCAGTGAGCTGCCTGCTACAACGGGCAGGGGAGCAGTGAGGGGTTAGGTGCCTTGCTCAAGGGCACTTAAGCCGCGGCCCACTGGTCGGGGCTCGAACCGGCAACCCTCCGGTCCAGGTCCAGAGTCCTAACCAGTGGGCCACGGCTGCCCAATGGGTGCCCCGATGGGTGGGGAGGGGCGGTGGATAGAGTGAGTCTAGGATGAGGGTGGAGTATGAGGATGGGGAGCGTGTGTGTGTGTGTGTGTGTGTGTGTGTGTGTTTTTGTGTGGCAGTGGGGGGGGGATGGGGTTGGGGGAGTGAGGTGGTCTGATTTTGGCCCAAAGTGGAGGGGAGGGAGATGAAAGACTCGTCCTGTTTGTCAGATGCTGCGCTAATTATGGCTTCTTTAATTAGTGCATCTCTGTGCTGACTCGCTTGGAAGCATGCCACTTGGTTCAGCTATCTCTCTCTCCTCTCTCATCTCCTCTCTCTCTCTCTCTCACTCTTCTCTCTCTCACTTCTCTCTCATCTCTCTCTTCTTTCTCTCTCACTCTCCTCTCTCTCACTTCTCTCTCTCACTTCTCTCTCTCTCCTCTCTCTCACTTCTCTCTCACTCTCCTCTCTCCCCTTCCGCTTTCTGTCTCCCACACTCTCGCTCATCCTCTCTCCCCTTCTAGTTCCTCCTCTCCCTTCCTCTTTCCTCTGTTCTGCTCTCCCCTTTTCTCTCTGCCTACCATGTCTTCTATCCCTGTGTCTTGATGGCTCATAAGGCAGTGAGCATATCAAAGAGGCGCGCTCTGCTGCAGCAGCCCTTGAGCAAGCATCCCCACCCCAGCCTCAAATTGCCTTCATTGGTAAAAAAAGTGTGGGATACTGGATAAGGGGGTGGAGGGGTGGAAGGAGGAGGTGTATGGTAGTGGGCTTAGTAATGGAAATAAAACTGCTTTTGAGGAGTTCAGCTATGTGTATGGAGGTGCTGTATTGTGCTGAGTTGGAGTAGGAAGGTGTGGAAAAAGAGGCGGCCTGGGGGGGGGGGGGGGGGGGGTTGAGGCGAGGAGAACTGTGAGGTGAGAGGCGTCGTGGTCGCAGCAGGATTCTCAGGGGGAATTATGGCACGGTGCGGCGAGGCGCAGGAGGGCAGAGCGAGCGGAGAGATGCGGCGGATAGGCACATGTCACAGCGCTGGAATTGAAAATCCGCTGTCGGTGTTTACTGTACCGCAGCCTTCTGGAAGCCTGGCAAGTCCTTACACCACCCCAGCCCCCACACACACACACATGCTCTCTCTCTCACACACACACACAGACACACACACACACACACACACACACACAGTCATGACAGGGGAATGCAGTGGCACCATTCAATGAGGATGAGGATGTTGGTGGGTGGGGTGTAGGGGAATGGTATGGAAAGGAGTGTGAGAGAGAGAGAGGGAGAGAGAGAGAGAGAGAGAGGGAGAGAGAGAGAGAGAGAGAGAGAGAGAGAGATAGAGAGAGTGGGGGATCTCACTCAAACTTCAATTCAAATTCACACCGTGTCGGCGACTCCGCTTCAGAAGAAGAAGCACCGCAAGATGCTGCATAAATTAAGCGGCGCGCGGAGGATGGAGAGACTGCACGTTTCCCCCCGGCGCAACCGGCGCCTCCCCGCTCAAATGAGTCCTCTTGGCAGAAACAGGACTCCGTCTTACCAGCTCACCACACACACACACACACACACACACACACACACACACACACACACACACACTCTTTCCCTCATTTTCTTTCTGTCTCTCCTCAGCTGCTCTGAAAATCCATTACACACACTTGGCCCCCACCAATTCCCTACTTCATTGTTTACCACAAGCCATGTAAAATATGCCCAATGTAATATTACCAGCTGAAAAGTCCCCCTGAGCTGGCCCACAGTGTGTAATGTATTGTCTGCTTCATTGGTACCTCAGTAATCGTCGGCTCATATGGACAATGACAAATCCATGGCTCCTGACTGTACTTTCACGGTAATTACGGGAGGCCCCCACCGGCCCCCGAGAAACCATCTGCTTCCATTGTTTTACTTTTCATATTAGCCATTTTTTATGGCGCAGATGTGTATGTGTTGCTCTGAGCGCAGTCTTCCACAAACTCATGACCTCAGAGTGTCGTAAACACCAAGGCTTTATCCAGTCACCATCGCTGTGCACCCTGGGAGGAAGAAGGAAACAGGATATATTATTTTAAGAAGTTTAGCAAGGGGCTATTGCGGGCCAAACTGTAGCCGCATTGTTCTATTTGTGACAATGACATCATTGCAAATGGGGCTCTTTTTTTTTGACCCTCGGCCACAAAGGAAGTGATGCAAGAGCCGGGATGAGGGGCTGGCTGGGTGCCACCGCAGTGGGAGAGAGAGAGAAAGAGAGAGGGATAGAGAGAGAGAGGAAGAGAGAGCCTTCATCCCTTTTAAGATCCCTTGATATCATTATGCCCCTAACTGAACCAAAAAGCCCATCATAACAAAGCCTATGTTTTTAAAAATCCAGCTGCAAGTCGGATGCAAGTTGTATCACTAGAAGGTGAAAATTTATCCTGTTCCCAACCCTTGTTCTTGAACTACACGCGAGACCCTTTGTTCCAACTCCGGGGTTTGTATTAAATCATTTGCCTTTTGTTCTAGGACACAAAAACCCGATGCCTTTGCCAACCCCGTCTAATGACAGCTGGGTAAGTTATGTACCGTGGAGCAGAGGACACTCTTATTCAGCAAGGCCCGTTTTTCATACAGCAGCACCAAGCGTGATGCAGGGATAAACTCAAGTGAGGTGGTGAACATCACAGGGAAGTGTGTGTGTGTGTGTGTGTGTGTGCGTGTGTGCATGGTGTGCCTGTGTGCATGTGTACCGTGTGTGTGCATGTTTGTGCCTGTGTATGTGTCGAGCCTGTTGAGTAAACTAAAGCTTTCAGATATAACCACCGGAGTATATGCGGAGGTTTGTCAAACGGAGGTCCTACCCTTCGGATGATTTAGATATGATGCTAACCTCACGGACCTTATACTGACCTTATTCGGACGTTTGTGTGAGCGACATACTGTACACGCACATTACAGAATCTCCGTGTGGTTGAAAGTGAGGGGTGGGGGCTTGTAGAGTTCACAAGATGAGAGATATGGCCTTAGAATATATCGCGGCCGCTGCCTGTCACAGCTGCTTTTGTTTACAAAGTGTAGCCTATGCATTATGTAGGCTAAAGAAGAGAAATCTATTGTGCGTAGGCTAATACTTGAAGTAGGCTAGTCACATAAGTGTGCACTTGAAATTGACCTACAGTAAATGTGTGCTTCGAATAAACACATTTATCTGTTTTCAACGTTGTACCAGAATCTGGTTTGCGTTGGAGAGAGAGAGAGCATGCACAAACTTTATGGTAAGCTACCAGCCAATTCAGTAGGCTAACTCAAGACTTCAAGGCCATCATACAACGTTTTTAAGCAACAAACAAAATACTAACATAACAGTGAAGTTGTTCGTTTTTTAATGGTTTATTTTTTTACAAAAGCATCCTCTACCCATGTGTCTATTGCATTAACGTAAGGAGCTTGGAACAAAGTTGGGTTTTCTTCGTTTTCATTTTCTCTAGGCATATATGCTCAACAAATATCAGCTAGCTCAGCAGGCCATGAGAAGGCTGTCAAATGAAAACCGTGTTGGCTAACAAATTAAATACTCCTGTTATTGTCGTCAACGACGTTGCTGTAGTTTACTGCCTTTTCATGCCCACGCGCCTTTCAGCGTCTTCTGCTTATCAGTCTTTTGAATTCGTTTGGCTACAACGTGCCGTTCCTTCATGTGTTCTATCAAAATGTTGTATGCCCTCATGGACAGTAGCTCCGTGATGTCTGCATCTTTCCAGGTCGGAGATTTTCTGGACAGCACTATGCCACTCCATCATAACACTCGGCATTTAAGTCAGATCTAACCACATGGACGCACGAAAGAAATATTACCAACACGCCCTCTCACTAGGTGTGAATTTTAACCGCATGTTCTACGCCTCGTTCAGACACAGCACATTTACATAATGTCCGGAGGAAATACTAGGGGGGGAGTAGTAGAACAACCGGCTAAATTCAGATATATGGCCCCACCGTTTAACATCAGCAGAACCTCCAGTCTTACACGTATGTCTGAAAGCGCTTTATGTGTATGATGTGTGTGTGTGTGTGTGTGTGTGTGTGCCTGTGTATGTTTGAGTGTGTGTGTGTACTGTATGTGTGTGTGTGTCTGTGGATATTTGAGTCTGTGTGTGTGTGTGTGTGTGTGTGTGTGTGTGTGTGTGTATGTGTATGGTGTGTGTGTGTGTGGGTGTTTTGGAAAGAGATGAGATTAGCCTGCTCAGGGCCTGTCAGGGCTATGCTTAGGGCTGTGGGTAATTAAGAGTCGTGTTTGTGCCAGAGAGTATCATGATAAAGACTGATTTATGCAGGTGTAAACTGATTACGGGCACACGTGCGCTCATACCAGCGAATGAACAATTAACACATAAACACACACACACACACACACACACACACACATTTAAACTCACACTTCATCACCATCATGCCCACGCGCCTACACATGTGCAAACATGCATGAAAACACACAGCTGCGAGTGCCGGCACATTCACCAAGACACGAAAGACAAAAGAGTTTGAGAGAGCCAGTGCATAACACACACACGCACGCACACACACACAAACCTCCTCCGCCCACGCAGACTTCCAACTCATCAGAAGTGTTATTTTCACAAATCTCCTCGCACTCCCAAAACTTCAAAAACTCCAAAACTCCCCAGTTGCATGCGAGGCAAGGAGGAGGCCACGAGTGTGCCATAACAGAACAAGAGAAGAGAACAGCGAAGAGGACATAATCAGACTGAGAAAGAGAATGAGCCCTTAATTAGATATTCTCTTCTCCCCCTCCGTAGAGTGGTGGGTCTTCTCCGCCACAGCATTAAGATTGGAGGAAGAAAGATTGGAGGAGGAAGAGGAAGAGGAAAAAAGAGGGACGTTATTCCCGCATTCTAATTATGAGCAGGGCTGATGAGAGCCGGTACAGGGGTGTCCTAGATACGCTTCATTTGTATGATGCATGAGCAGCGAGTGGTCCACCGGTCGTTTCTCCCCGCTACCATCAAACGGCTCCGACCAAAGTCGGAGAAAGCCTCCGAGAGATCCAGCAGAGAGGGATAGATAGGGAGCGAGAGGAAGAGAGAGGGAGAGAGAGAGAAGAGAGAGAGAGGAAGAGGGAGAGCTCACAGAGGCCCAGGATGGGGGGAGAGAAAGAGAGAGAGACAGCCTGTGGTGCCTGAGGATCCGAGATTGGAGGAGACGGATCTGAGAGATGGAGGAGTCTGGGGGATGAGGGAATGGAGGGAATAGTGGGGGGGGGGGGTTTGGTTGCGGTATTATCCCCCACTTCCTCCTTGCCTTGGGGCATGAAGGACTAGTGAGACACCCATGTATCTCTCACTCTCTCTGGGCTGTGACAAGAGCATGTGGGGAAAACGTATCTGGTTTGGACTGGTCAGGCCTGCCGAACGCAGACATGTTAATTGGGACTGTAAGTGGTGTGGAGAGAGAGAGACAGAGAGAGAGGTGAGAACGTGCCAGCGATGAAAACCCAGCAGGCACTGACCAGAATGGATAATCAAAGTCCAGCAGAGATAATACAAGCAATTAGGGTGTAAATCTAAGAGAGACAATAATAGCCATGATCATGTGAATGGTGGTAATTGGAGTTCCCATTTAGCAAGTAGACGTGACCATAGACATAATATACATAGACGCCACATTGGCTGCTGGAAACAAGAAATGCGGCCGCCATCTTGGACCGGTCATACTTGGACCGGTTGCAGCAGAAGACACAAGATGACAGCACTGTGCAACATGTTCCTTCTCAAATCGGCGGACCATACTCGGGGGATTTACTTTTCACAAGTAAGATTTAACATAACCGTACTATTGGTTGTATTTTGTGAATAGAATATTACCAGAGAGCTGAGAAGGAGCAATCTTTGATATTACTGAATGAAAATCGTAGCCATCTAGCTAGGCTATGTTTTACTCGGTGTTCACCCGCTATGAACTGAGACTTGATAAGTCATATTCCATAACACTGACTTAGATTACAACTGACACAAGAAGGCTATTGTAGAAATAAATCATACTAGATTTGGCCGGCGAATTTTACACAAGTGGCACAGACTAGCCTATTGGGCAATCGCTAGCTGCTACTTGTAGCCTAAGTGTGTTGGTGGTAGCCTCACTATTTCCTGAATAAAGTAACTTTTCAATAGCTCAACTTCTTTATTTATCAAGTAGCTTAGCCAGACAAGCTACACTTTTCTTGTCATGTGAAATTAGCTCAATTTAAAGTAGCTTCCTATGTAGTGAACTAGCCTACTGCTGTGTTTGTGTTAGGCTACTAATACATTTGACTGGGTGGTAGTTTTGTGTAGTTTTTTATTCATGGCTCACGGCTCATCTCCTCACACCCCTGGAACTGAGGAAGGTGCAGCTCTTCATTGCAGTACTGCAGGGCATCTGCTACACTGTGACTGAATGTTTGATTTATGAGCTCCACCTTCATCACCTGCATTCGCCACTCTGTGTCCCATTTTCCCATCGTCTGGTTGACTCAGTCCTCTTTTATGGAGTTTACCCAGTTTACTATGCCATCTTATTTGCCCACCTGCTGTCTGAAGCACTTTTGTTCTCAGCCAAAGTGTACCCAAGCAATTTTAGCAAGGTGGGAACATACAAAATGACATGCACCAGTTGTCGAAATCATAGAACCAACTGCATGACGGTAACTCTGTCTCACTGAGCCTGTGAAGACACTCCCTGATTCTTTACTGATTGCAATGAACGGGTTGATCTTAGCAGTTTCTAAAATGTTTCTTAATTCCTTTTTATTTAATCTCTTCATTGGGGCTGGAACCTTTCTGTGAACTGTAAATAACAGATGCTGTTGATGAACCCATTGACACTGTACAAGTGACAAGTCACCTTTTGTCTTGAATTGATGAACTGTTACACTTACTATGCCAAACCAATGTCTGTTTTTAAGGATCAGAAACAAACCTACAAACTTGCACTTTTACGATATTTATGGAACTTGTCTAACAAATGCTGTTGATATTGAACCCAGTTACTCCATTTCCTTTATGCCACACCAATGTCTGTTCATCACTTTATTTTTGATGGCACTGAACTGAAAATGTTAATGGATTTTTTTCTGTAAATTTAACTCATTAAAACTTGTATCAAACCAGTTTTGTCTATGCTGTCAAACGTGGATTAGTTATGTTCCCAGTTTTTATATTGGATGTCATCACTTTATAATATATCATATATCAGAATATTCTATTACTGTTAAGCCCACTATGAATATTAAAATACACACAACCATGTTTCCTGTATCATACAGCTTTTCTACTGGGAGGTTTACAACTTATTCTGAGTCAATTTACCCAAGTTTGTCACTAAACCACATAGGCCTACTTGGAATACCCCTCAGATGTCTGAATGGCACTGATCTCACTTAAATGTTTATGGAACCTTTCTGTGGACTGTGAATAATGCTGTTGATGGAACTTTTCTGTCAACTGAACTATATTTAACTCATTAAACTTGTATCAAACTAGTTTTGTCTATGCTGTCAAACATGGATTATGTTCCCAGTTTTGATATCGGACGTCAGGTCACTTTATCATATATAAGAATATTCTATCACTGTTAAACCCACTATGAATATTAAAATACGCTAAATCGTGTGTCCTGTATCATAGCTACATGTATGACCTTTGCAGCAAAAAAAACCGCGTGAGAATCTGTTCGGTATTCAGTGAGATATGATTAATTAAGTGCGCTGACAGCTCATCTCACCGGCCAAACAGATTACACTGAGTGGAGTGGATGACCGGTCCAAGATGGCGGCTCCAAATCTCGTCAGCGTTAGTAAGGAGTAGCGGTCGATGTCGGCGTCTATGTATATTATGTCTATGGACGTGACCCTGGACGTTGGCAACATTCCAGCATTTTCGTTTTCTCTCTTTCATCTCTCACTCTCTCTGTTTTTCACTCCATCCACCCTCCTTCTCTGTCTAATAATAAGACACATGCATAAGTTAGGCACTCCCCCAGATCTATACACACACACTTACATACACACGCACACACACACACACACACACAGATCCATATTCTACATATGCATACACACACAGATCCATATCCATCTTTATACACACTCTCTCTCTCTTTCACTTTTTCTCTCTCACTCACACACACACTCAAGCTTTTATAGACACGGTTCTCATGTACCCCTTCCCCCACCACTTCCCCTCTTCCTGGGCTCCAGGCCTCTCTGCAGAGTGGTCTCCCAGTGGGAGAGCTTGTAGCATGGGGCAGGGCAGGGGGCCAGGGGCCAGGGGCCAGGGGGGGGCTGGGGGAATGAAAGTGATAAATTAGGCTCCCGCTGGACGGGAAGCAAAGGCAGTTCATCTTCTTCAGCTGACCTTGGTTCTTATGAGCTGTAATAAAACATCGCCCAGCCACTCCCAAAATTGGTTCACTTCGCAATGCACAGCATGTACATGTGCTTCCCCTTAGCCCTTGCCGCTAATGATACTGCAAGCGCAATGTGCTAGTGATACCTATGGCAGCATTATTAGTCACATTTAATGGTAATATCAGGATCTCCTGCGTCGCTGTGCAGCACTTCCTCATTAGCTCCAATTTCGAGGCAGCAGTGTTCGTTCGTGCCTCCTTCAGTGACATAGCAACAGCAACAACAACAAAAACGACAAAAAAAGAATCAAACGTTGTCTCGAAGGTGCGGCAGCGGCACTTCAAAATCATAAGACCCACCACGGGTCAGCGTTGAGTGGATGGAGGTCGCTTTGTATTTTCGCAGGGGAACGTATGAGGAGACAAAACGAGCCTTTGTTCCTGTCTGCACCGCACGAAACGCGCCCGTTCCAGTAACGCATTAATCTCACATCGGCTGACCCGCGGAGCTGTGCGCCAATAGAGAAGTTCTGCCACAATGGAGCTGTGTTTTCTCTCTCTTTCTCTCTCTCTCCTCCCCTCCCCTGCCTCCTGCTTAGATTAATTGCTTCATTTGTTTGTTTGGTCAAACAATCAATTTATTCGGGTGTAAGAAATCGGCCTGATTAAGTGTAAGGAGAGGAAGGGGGCTTGGATAAAAGGTGAGTTGGGGGGCTGTGTGTATGTGTGTGTCTTGGGAGGGGGGAGTCGTAAGGCAGGATCCCCCAGCGAGTTGCCTCCTTAGGCCAAACTGCCCCCCTCTCACAAGATGCTGTACTGAATATCTTGCCAGAGCAAATCTAATCTTCCCTCTGGCTGTGCGGCAGCACTTTAAAGCCCCCCTTTGCCAAATTTTCATTCTGTGGATGGGGATTCGATGGCAGGTTTACCCTCCGTCGTCAAATCTGATTTAAAGGGAAAAGAGCAACTTGCCGTAACGCAGCCAATTCCGTGTTTGCGTGTTTTTAAAAAAAAATATATATTTCCCGACGCCTGGGCAACAGTAGAAAGGGGCATGCTGGGAAGCTGGGCCCCATTTCGCTGTTTTTGTTCTGGAGTGCTAGTGTAGGTAATTCAAGACCATGGAGATGACTTGCTCTGATTTATCAAATTAAAATGGATTTTTTTTCAGCACATCATCCGCAGATATCGACATCAAGAAACGTTATCTGCCAGAGTGTGTATTTTTATTTTTTATTTTTTGAACGTGTGGCCAGGCCTCTAGTGCCGCTATCTTCATTCTGAGTGACATTTCGCGCACAGCGAGAAGGAGAAGCCAGGCTATATCTGCCACGAGCAGACAACAGACACCGTCCGCATCAGTCGCCCGTCTGAAGTCGGCAGACGACAGAAGAGACAGGCGAGGGTGTGTGTGTGTGGGGGGGGCAAGACACACCAATCATCTCCTGGAAGTACTGGGGCTGCCAGGGAGTGTGCCACCGATCCGTCCATCCACCCGTCCGTCTGGCTTAGCGCAGCCAGAGCTGGGCACAGAGCCCCATAAACACATGTAAATACAAACACAGCTCCTCGCTTTCACAGACTGACACACACACACATACACACACAACACAACACAACACAACACAGACATACACAGACGCTGACATTTACAAATGCACACAAACACACACAGACACAACAGATTATACACACACACACACACACACACACACCTCCTCCCTCCCTCCCTCTCACACACACACTCATACACATTTTCAGAAATTCTCAAATACACACACACACACACACAAATAAATCCTAGACAGTGAATAATGTGCCGAGGCATAATTTCACACATTTCCACACACATAAAAACCAGACGCAAAGCTAGACAGAGATGTACACAAGGTTTAGACATAAATTCAACATAGAAAAATGGGGGCAGGAAGGAAAAGGGATGAGAGAGAGGAAACGAGATGGAGTGATAGAGCGAATGCCCAACGACTTTTGACTTGACGCGTTAGACATATACACACACACACACACAAACTTGCACACATGTCTGTTCCCACACTTTTTTGCACACACACATACACATACACACACACACAAACACATAAACAAACAACCACCCATGCAACAAATACATAATCATATCATCACACACTCACACCTTACAAACACACACACACACACACACACACACACACACATGTACTGTATGCACACATGGTGTCTGTGCCAGGTCAGCTCCTCATGGAGAAGTGACAGGGTGAGATGCTGGATCACCGGGAGTCCTTGTGGCAGTGTAAAGGAGCCTGGAGAGCAGGAGCTCCTGGGTGGCCACACGCCTGCCGCTGTCCCCAGCACAGGCCAAGGGCATGGAGGGTATGTCCACTGCTTAAGAGATGCTAACCCATCCACATGGGGCAGTCAACCAGTTACACTCTCTCTCTCCCACACACACATACTGTACAGTCACACACACTCTCTTCTACACACATATAGACACACACTTTCTTTCTCTCTCACACAGACACACACACACACACACACACAGAAGCACTGGGGAGGGGAGCCAGATGAATACTGATGGGACCAAGTAGAATTCGCCCTCCCTGTACGCCTCGAGAGACGCTTCGGTCTTGAAAGCAGAGCGATTCCAGAGACAAGACAAAGAGACTGCGCAGATCAGGGACATCTCACAGTATTGTGTCAGTCAATGCCTGAATGACTCTCCGTTCACCCCCTGCGTCCTCCTCACCCACCATGAGGCTTTGCTGCTCTGGAGTCAGAGCATTAGAAGCCTCTCTAATGCGCCACATTCTATTCAACTCCCTGTCTCGGTACAAATGTGCTTTAGTGGCAGGGCGGTGGTGGCGGAGCAGAGGGTTGGCGCGAGCTGCTTTAAGCCCTCGTGCAGCGTCTGGGACCATTCCTCCACCTCCTTCTCCTCTCCTCCTCCTTTCTTGCTCTTTCTCCTCCTCTGCCGCAACCTACTGGGCTCCTGAAATATTCATCTTATAAATATTTCACCCATATCTAATAAAAGGCGCAGTTTTTATTAACGAGCTGATGGAGGGGGGCCATTGATCAGGGTTTCTGTTTCATGTCATGCAGACATTCTTTTTTTGCCTCTCTTTCCCAGTCACCCTCTTCAGTGAGCCACTGTCTCCTAATATGGCTGCTACTGCTGCTGCTACAGCAGCTAATGCTGTTAGCGTAGTCGCTACAGGACTGCTGCTATCAATTCTGGCACCTCATCTGGCTTCTCTCTGCTCCCTCAGAATGAGTCAACTTGAGCCCAATTAGGCAGCATGAGTTTATGTAACAGCCTGCTGGCATTTTTGATGCTCTTAAATGGTTTATGTTTCAAGTTTAATTGGGCCGAGATACTGACTCTCAGAGTTTTTCTTTTACAGAGATGGAGAAAGTTATTTTCTGAGAGCGAATTATGGATATGGGAGCTTGCAGAACTTCTCTTGATCCGGTGCGATTTCCTCAAGTTGTTTTTGCGTCGTTCTTAAGTCAGATGTGAGTTGTGCGCTCCCGTTGCTTCGTTGGGCATTCGCTCTATCACTCCATCTCGTTTCCTCTCTCTCTTTCCTTTTCCTTCCTGCCCCCATTTTTCTATCTTCATCTTCTCACCCCACCCCTTTACCCCCACCCCTCATCTTTGCACTCCATCCTGATTTACCAGTACTTAACCCCCGTTAGCCCTCAAACCTACGTAGCAGACAAAATAGCCAAATTGCCCTCATCCAACTTAATCCCATAAGTCTTAGTATTATGAGGACCCTTGTGTGTGTTTCTGTCTGTCTGAGAGGGCGGGGGGTCAGAAAAAAACACCACCATATTCACAACCCCCCCACCCTGCCATATGTCTCCCACGCTACCCTTTGGCCGACCGCAGACATCCACGCTCCACTCCACCAGCGCTGTTCTTGTAAGCTGCTGCCGAATCAATACCGCTCGGGGGCGTGCATCATACAAGGCCTTTTTTTTGCTTTTTGGATGCCCTAGCTTTCTGGACAGACTCTTCATAAAGTGCGCGGTGAGGCATTCCATTCATTCCATTATCATCAGCCTTAATTAGCCTTCTCCCAGGTGGAGCGCCCGATTGAGTGGCTAATGGTTCGCTCTCGAGTTCACAGTCAGTGTTATCTCACTCACCTGTGCATGTGTATGTGTGAGTGCCTTGTCAGCACTACGGGCAGGTTATGTAAGGCTGGACATGTCTCTCTCTCTCTCTCTCTCTCTCTCGCAGGTCTCTATACTCACCTTTTGAAAGTGGTGTAATCCCTCCTATTCAACATTAATTGACCAGGAATTGGATTAGAGGTGCCCCCGCTTGGACTATTTTGAAGACGGCCGCGCGGTTAATGGCGTTGGCCTGATCAGATTTGCAGGTTTATAACATTAGGTCTTGTGACACGCCACCCGTCTCACTGGGGCTCCAGGAGAGGCACAAAGAGGGGCCTGTCTAATGGCTCCGGCCGTGCTTCACACTTAACCTCCCCTACCCATCTTCCGGCCCATCAGATAATCAATGGGCAGGGAGACGTGCGCGCCGAGAAACACCATCCCGCTCTCGTGCTTCGTCACCCATTACCTGAGCCATCCTTCCAGCATCCGCTCCTCTCCCTCTCACTTATCTTCATCCTGCCCCCCTCCATCTTATGTTCTCTCGCTCCGTTTTAACCCCAACCCCACTTCTCTTTCTCTACTGCTCTTTCTATTCCTCCTTTCTTTCTTCCCTGACTGGTGTCCTCTATTGCTCTGTTTCCTTTCATTCCTTTTCTAGCTGCCTGTTTCCAATGCTGTCTGTCTCCCTCTCGTGCTCTCTGGAGGGCTGCCATTGCCTACTGAGTGATTGAACAGTGTTCTCCCATTGCCACATCCACGACTGATCTGCTCCCTGGGCGCTGCAACAATGGCTGCCCACTGCTCCAGATGTTTGTGTGTTCTCACTGCTCCTCGTATGGGTTCACTAACCAGATGGTTCAAATGCAGTGTAGGAATTCCCCTTGTGATGAATGATAGCATTAAGCTATCTATCTATCTACAGTATCTATGTACTGTATGTATGTACTGTACTATATTTATGTATGTATGTATTTATCTATCTATCTATCTATCTATCTATCTATCTTTTTCTTTCCTCTGTCATGTCTTCCTCTCGCCTCTCTAACGTCTCCTCTTCTCCCACTCTCCTTTAAGCTCCTTGCAAAGTATATTCCCTGGCAGTGTTTCCTCTGTCAGGCAGCCAAGTTTTGGAGTGTCAATCGGACTTGAGGCCACCTGTCAATCACAGTCTTTCCTCGCCGGTTTTGCGCTCCCGGTCTAGTCACTCCAGTCAATGAGAGTCCATTTTTTGAGGCCTTTGCGTGTGCAGTGAGGAAAAACATTTCAGATTTGCCAGAACTAAATTAGCATATTAGTATTCTGCACAGGGAAGCATTTTCCATCCCCTCTAATAGCCCAGCAAAGCAGAGTACAACCAATGCAGAAAATCAATGACATCATAGCCACATAATTGCAGGTTATTTGTGGAGGCACGAGACTCTCTCTCTCTCTGTATGTGTGTGAATGTGTGTGTGTGTGTGTGTGCCTGTGTGTTTGAGAGACAGAGACAATGTGTATGGATGTGAATGCATACCTGTATGTATAAGTGTATGTGTGAGTTGATTTATGTTTTTGAGCTTAAATGTTTATGTTTTAAATTACACTTTAGTAGCTCACCTAACTACATCAAACAGATATCAGAATGGTATTACTAAGGAGTGTGGCATTTGAATGTGTGTGTTACCATGGCTACTCGACATGATGGAGCATCTGAGCTTGGTTATTTGTATAGACTTTATGTGAGGCATGTGTGAGGGTACGTGAGTGGAGAGTAGCATCTCATACACTCCATCTCTTGGGTATCTTAATATCTGCGGGCTAATTCTGCACCATCTGCACAACCTCACATGAAGAGAAGAGAGGAGAGCAGCAGAGAGAGGGGTGAGATATAGAGAGAGGAGGGAGTGAGAGAGAGAGAGAAAGAGAGAGTGGGTATGGGTGTTGAGAGAGAATGTTTACACAGAGATAGCAGCACAAGCCTCGGTGGCATGGAGTGACCTGCCACTCGGTCTGCAATTTCAAATTCAAATTCAAAGCTCACCCAGGCATGAGTAGCCTCACCTCAAGCCCTTCGTGTTCACCCCACCCCTCTCCACACACACACCCTCTCCACTCCACCCGCCCGTTCCCTGGCTGCCACCAGCTCTCAGAGTGCTCTCAATTCACTTTTTCAATTTTCAGCTGCTTTGATGGTACGCCAACTTAACAGTCCCCAGAGATTGAACTTGGGCTCTTAACTTTCCCCCATTCTTTGACCCCCATCCTGTGTGCTATCAATCCCACCTTCACCTTTCAGCAGCCATCCGTCCCCTCTTTTCTGCTCTCGGTCACCTCTTGAAAAAAAACTAGCTTTCGGACAAAAGTGAAATAAATCCTTTGTGACCTCATATTCCCTGCAGCTCCCTTCCTGACCTTCTCTCTCTCTCTCTCTCTCTCTCTCTCTCTCTCATTTTTGCTGCGCCTCTCTCTTTCTCATTTTCTCTTCATAAGCCCTGAGGAGCAGTGCTGCGTTGAAACGTAACATAATACAGATGGAGCTTAGTATAAACAAACCTTTGCTGAAAGAGAGAAAAAAACAAAAAACAATAAAAACCTCTGGACTTGTCTCACTCTTATGCAACTGTCTTTCTTCTTCACCTTCTTCCCCTCAGGTTGCCTCCCATCCTCCCTCGTGCACTCCAGGCACGGAGCTATTAATTCCGTCTTGGTGATTGGTTGTTGTTTTCTGACACCCCAATAAATTCTGTTCTTGTTTCCTTTTTTGGTTGGTGTTGTTGTTGCGCTGTTCTGAGGTATCGCCAGCTTCAAAAGGTACAGTAATTGTGTTCTGCCTTATGCATAAGGCACAAAGACACCTACATCACTGCTAGTGGCTCTCATTACGACACAGAAGGTGCCCTGAGACGAGGGCGAATTCACCACATTCTTGCTTTTCCTTTGTTGTTTCCTCTTTCCCATCTTGTTGTGGGTTGTTGTTGACTGACCTGTACAAATTGAGTCATGTATGTGGTTGGAATCAAATAGCTAGCATTCAGATGTGCGGTATTGGTTTTCAGGGGGGATGTGGGGGAATTGGGGAGTGGTAGGCAGGAGGGAGGGAGACACAACATAGCTCAGTTGAGATAGCTTTCAGATTGCAGGTCTGATTAGATTGTGTTTCCGCAGGGTAATGCTTTGCAGCGCTGTTCCATGTAATCAGATGAGACTCTGCCTGACAACCTTTGCCGATAGCAAAGTGGGCCTGGGGAATGTGAGGGTGGGTTGGTCAGAGTTCCCTTTTACTGTTCTTCCTCAGATCTCTGAGGTGAAAGTTGGTGGTGCTTGTGACAATTTCATGATATTGCATTGCCTCAGTTATGTCTAATGTTCCGAATCTTTCTGTCCATTCTTGTCCAGTTATGTGAAAGTGTTTGTAAGCACATATATGGGGCCCTATTTTCGCAACGCAAAGCAGATTATCATCCCGACGCAAAGTCTATTCCTATTTTACACTCAAGTTTTGCGCCATGCACTTCACTTTCACTTTTTGTGCCCAGGGGTGTGGCAATTAACAACCTAAGGTGGGGTCTGGCGCATTATCTAAAAATCTCTATCTTACACCATCTAAAAAGCATTAGGGCAAAGAAAAACCTGGTCTACAGCAAAAGACACATATGAAGCACAGCTGAAGACGGACTGTCACAAGATGTAAGCAGCAACTCCTCTGCAAGATAAATGTCCTTAGGTTTCATTCCAGGGTTTCCCGCAGCACTTTGCAGTCAAGGCGGCTGCCTTGGCAAAACACGCCTGCCGCCTTAACTACTGTACGTCGTCAAAAACAAAGTAGTCCGCCATGTTACTCTGTCCTGTTTTCTCCCTTTCATTCCAAAACGTGACCAACGCCAGTCTCCCTATTTCGCAGAACGCATTAAGAAATAATAAAAAACGTGCCATGAATCGAAAAATAATCAGTTTTTAGCATCTTTACATACTGTATGTGATATGCCTCCGAATCAGAGCTAGTGACCGGAGCTGAGCGGTGCAAATATCCCGCTCCTTACTCAGGTGGCTGTTTACTCGGCTGGTCCTCCGCTCAAATTCGCGTAAGGTCGCTCTGCTCAATTTCGCTCCCCGCTCCACTTAAAAATCATCCCGCTCCAGTGAAATCACTCCACACTTGCTCCTATTTAAAAGAGGGAGATATGATCTACAAGCCGAATTGTCACCTTAAACAGAAAACTTAAATCCCAAAGAACTAAGAGCAATGGCTCTCTATTTCACTCAGAACATTTATTTTAAAACATAGTGCAACACCAATAGTGCAACAACAAACAAGCTTGGCAACGTTAGTACACATAAGCCTAAAACTAAAGGGATCAGTGGGATTATTGCCTAGCATCCAAGTTTTACCTTAGCCTTCTACTTGATATGAAGCATATTCAAATTGCTCACGTTTTTCGTTGCTCTCTGTAGCACACTCTTATGTTTCCGCGAAATGTGTCCTCTTAATGTAGATTCCAAAATGAATCTTTACTCACTGAAACTGTGTCAACCCATGGTTATTCTTGCTCTACATTGTTAGTATCTAGTTGTTTTGTAGGAATAGTACACTTGTATGACTTATCAGTTTCCTTTCTAAATTATTTTGCTAACTCCAGCCCCATCAACGAACATAGGCTACTATGGCCAATGTCTTTGAAATTTAACGGTCTTGGTTTTATTAGGAAGACATGAATTCTGGGTGGGTTTTGGGCATGCCTCAGACTCGTGGTGTGAGCGGTATCGGAGCGGAACAGAGCGGCCGCTCCGACCTCTAAATTAAAATTAAAAAATTAAATCAAATTCCATCCATATTATACAAAACTATAAAATAATCTAAACTTTATTCACTCTCGGTGTATAGATCAGGACAGACTTGCAGAACAGGCTGCAGGGCAACAGTCTGAAAGCCTGCATGAAGATGCATTAATGGTCCACTAGTAAAACAGTGCAATTACCAAAGGACCCCTGAAATGATCTTTTTAAAGCCAAGGAGGATGGTTTGTAGCGATGCTAGTTGTCAGCTCTGCCATAAGTAGTGACTGATCACATTTGCACATTTTGTTGTTTTGCACTTTCTTTTGCACTTGTTCTATAGTTTGTAATAGTCTTTGTTAAAATTGCACAAATTATACAAATATTTTGAAATATTTGTATACTGTTGTATAGTTTGGTGTTATTACTTAGTTAACTGTTATTTTGAGAAGCTGGTTATTTATTTAATATGTAGTGTTTAATAAATAATTGTTAAATGTACAGAGTCTGTAGTGTATTGCACAAACAAGACGCCAGCACAGCTGAGGTGAAAGTTGGTGGTACTGTGATGCCAATCATTATGAACAAAGTACAAAGACATTAATCATTTTTACCCAAATGCCATTTGCAGTTATATATGGATTGTTGCAGAAGTACAGTAGTTCATAGATTAATCAGCCACCGTTTTGAAGATGCAGCCTTGTAGGTCACTAGAGAGCTTGTGCATAGAGAAGAACGGAGCAGCTCCTGTAGTAGCCTAGATATGTTGTTCCTTGAAGATTGATGGATTATAAATGGATAAATAAAGAATCCCACATGTTAACCAACAGTCTCTGATTCATTACACTGCAGAATTATCGATTGCTGTGTCCAAGTCTGGAGATATCATTGCAGTAAATTGCCATGTGGGTATTCAGGAAGATTTGCAGAATTTCCCCTCATCGTTTCGTCCGTTTTAAATCCACACTGCAGCCAAATGGATCGCCAGCTGTCTGATGAAGTGCGGCCCAGAGAAGGGAGAGAATTATTACATCTTCATTTGTTTACATGAAACTCAAGCTGTACACTTCTCCCACTTTCAGGCACCCTGACTGGAATTCATTTGGAAGTGGTTGAGGCACTAAGAAGTAACAGTTACTGAAGTGTCATCTTTGACACTTGATGGTGAATTATTTAGGGCAAGCTGTCAGGCAGACAGGTTGGAATGGCAGATGGTGGAGTTTTTTTGTTGTTGTTGAAAATGTTTTATTTTTAACACATACCCTTCATTGTACCATCACCTATGACGATTATGAAAGACACATGTGATTCTTGTTGTTGGTTATGCAGATGGACAAAGTTACAATTGTACCAAGTTGATTAGAGAGTATAATCAATTATGACTGACATAGAGACAGAGACATAAGATGATTCCGTAAAAAGTCTTCACATGTACAGAACATCACCTTCATGTTTCTGAAATTCCACATTTTCACCATTATATTCCTCTGACCTTCCTAACGTCTCCAGTTATCTATTGATTCTGACCTGTATAGAGTAGGGGCAGGGTTTCATTGAGAGGGTGACACTGATACCTACTGTGTACCATCCCATAGCCCTGCAATCATGAGAGAGAAATAACTTTGTTTGTGAGTGGATGGGGGAAGGGGCCCACAACATAGTCTGCCTGGACAGTAATCCCCATATAATCCACTTTGAGACGGCGCAGCAGAGGTGGGATGGCTCAGCTCCCAAAATATTTCCACCAGAATTTAGTGCTCGCCCTCTCTATCTCACCTGAAGGCTGGCATTTCGACGGCGGGAGAGGTTTGACTGTCCACTTAATGAGAGTCGTCCTACTGAAGGACTGGATGCTTTACGGCTGGAGATCTACAGCAGCAGACTCTGTCCCTGGCTGCCAGGGGTATCTCTGGGATAGCGATACGGACAAACACTAGTGTGAGACCCAAGAAAGTGTGTGGGAGAACAACATCCTTCCTTCCTGTGTGTGTTGTCTTGCCACCTGTCTCAAAGCTCCACACACTTGGCGTTTATCATGGCTCGGCAAGGGCCCAGTCATAACTGACAAGTCATCTCTTTTTGCTGCACAATGGAAACAAGAAAAACATCCCCTCAGTAGTGTTATTACTCCATATCCTGTATCAATACCCATGTCCTCTCCTAAGGATGCTGTTTAAAAAGAAACATACCATAAATACAAACATGACCATAAATTGGTCATTGATCATTCCACGGACGGTCATTGATTACTATCGCAAGCCGCAGTTGTTGTGGCTTCCAGTTGTGGCAAGCACTCATGATGGAACTGAAAGATTTATTGGCAGCACTCAGATGGAAACTGAAAAAACTGATGATTCAACTGATGCTTTTGTGTTCTTTCGCTCATGAAGAAAACAAAGGGAGGGTAGGGCTCAGATAAAATCCACACCGACCACCGGGTATTAATGAAATTTGCATTGGCCTGTAAATGAAATCTGTTGTAGTAGTCTTTTAAAAAAAGCCATTTCATTATGGCTGATACTGCACTCATATTATATTTTATGAAACTGAGGTCCCCAAACTGAAAACTGATGATTCAAGCCTGGACCATTTATTTTTTTCTTTTGGTCTTTTGGACCTGACAAATGAATCAGCCTTATTTGCAAAAAGTTTCAACTTTGGCTCCCTCAGAGGGACAGGACAGGATAGAAAGTGTAAATTTGAAAATTTTTTTACTTATTATTATCATTTTAAAATATGTGTTTTTGGTTGAAAACGGCATGGAACTGACAGAGATTTTTTGTTTTAAATACACAAAAATAAATAAATAAATAAATAAATAAATAACATTATGCTAAATACAATGTTGGTTTGCATGTTGTATGTTCTTTGAAATTTGACCATGGGAGACAAATTGATATTGAACGGATTGACTACAAATCAATATGTTTTGCTAATTTGTGGCGTTCTTTGAAATATGACCATGGTGATGCACTTGATTGATTGATTGATTGGTTAGGCACAATTGAGACAATTCAATGCAATGAATACAATACAAAACATTACTGTATGCCATGCTGAGAAAAGAAATGGGTTAACATCAGTTGAATGCTATATCCAGATGATGAAAGATCACCATATTTCAGCATGCAGTCTATAGCCCATACTACTACCAATTAGTGACTGCATGTCACTGCTAATCCTTATAGCCTCACGTACTTTTTGAAAACAATTTACTTTCTGTAAACAATTACCACCAACATTGGTATGTGACTCTCTATCTATCTATTTATCTATCTATCCATGGGCGGATTATGAACTTATGGGCCCTGGGCCCAGATGTATTAAGGGCCCCCCAGTAATTGTTGTATATGTGGAGGGGGGTTGGGGGTCCTCCCCAGAATTTTTTTTTAATTTGTTTGATGTGATTTCCTGTATTCTGGTGCATTTTGGGGATGGCCAATACTAAATTCAATCAGATTCATAGCCTACATCCTAATTTGTTGATATTGAGGCAATGATTCCATGCAAAGGCTTGGGCTTCAGGGCCCCCTGACCCCTTGGGCCCCTGGGCCTGGGCCCGGTAGGCCCATGCAGTAATCCATCTATCCATCCCTGTATCTATCTATCCATCTATCTATCTATCTATCTATCTATCTGCAAGTTACGTAACAGTTGTGTCACATCTGTTCTGATGTGTCATCTTTTTTCTAGATTATGTACTGTGCAAAAGGTTCAGGCACCTTACATGTTTTGACCATACTGTTTATTTCTCACTTTCTTAATTAGAATATGACCAGAGAACACAGGAGATATGTACAAAGTCGGCCATTTAAATACACAAAAAAATGTAGTTTTTGTTCTGATACCAGTCCAATTTAAGTCTCAAGGTACCATTAGATTTGTTGTTTTAGCAGTGTTATAATGACCAATCACCCAAGGGTGAAGCTCTTGATGGAGCTGTCGTTCCCAACTCAGGCCACTGATGGGCATGCTTGGCCTGCCAATAGCTGCTGGTAGAAACAGCTACGAAGGGGGTCTGGAGATCAGCTGCTGACTTGACCGTGGCTCACCATAAAACTGACGCTGCTGTGTCAAGAGCATTTTGGCAGGGCGCAAAGTGGAGGAGCCACCTGGAAAGTACTGTACATCTCCAGTGACCCTCTTCATTGTATTCCCAGGTGGTAATACAGTGTCAGCTTGCCTCATCAAGGCTCTTTGAATAGAAACACATTTTCCACAGCAATGAACTCTTCCAGCTGTAGCTTTTCAATAAGATCTTCGATCTGTCAAAATGTCGTCATCCCACTTCTGATACCAATGTATCAGGGCCAGAACCAGTATACCAACCGGCTTCAGCTTCCCCCTTCAGAAATGGTCTTGCCATGGCCTTAGTCATTATAACACTGCAAAAACAACCAATTGAATTGATGCAAAAGACTATAACCTGAACCATTTTGTTTGTTTATATTTCCTCTATCTTCTGGTTGAATTCTAGAAATTGAATGAGAAATAAACATATATGGTCATCATAACATTGCTAAAACGACAAATCTAATGGGTACCTTACACTTTTACACAGCACTGTATGTTTGCATTAAATATGTTATGTAATCGGCAAACATTACAAATGTACCTATATGAGACAAGGTGCGGCTGCTGTCACTGTCAGTTGTCTTTGAGGCATGCTTGTGCAACCTCTTCCTATCGTTAAGATGTCACTCAAGCTCAGGTCTCTTCATTTATATGAAAATAACACACCCTAAGACGTCCTTCATAATCACAATTTTTGTGGAAGAAGCATGAACAACCAGGGATGTGCTGCAGCCATGCTGTCATTTGAACATGTGTGTGTATTTGTGTCTGTAATTGTTCTCAGCTAGAAATCAGAGGGATTTCAAGTGAAAGTAACTCTCAGGTTCATCTCACATGTCCATTTCATTCCATGAATTTGTAGTCAACATTTAGATCTGCCGTACATTCCTCATTACCTTTGATAAAGCCATAATCCCAAATCAAATATTTAAAGCATAAGCCATCCTTTCATCATCACCCTCTGCAGGTTCAACAGGTGTCTCAACGAAGTCTGCCATTCAGTGTTCACCAACTAGAAAAATGAAATTGCCTCTTACAGTATGCAATGTACCGCCTCTGAAAAACGGACCTCTCTCTCTCCCCCACCTGTCAACCATCCTGTTGCTTTTGAATGAGACTGCGAGAGCAGCACACAAACCACCACTGCTGCTGCTGCTGCCCCACAAACGGCCATTTGTAAATATACTTTGTGCTCCACAATGTTTGTTCTACAGAGCCACCTTCTTAGTCGCCCTTCACTTTTGAAAGTGCAAGAGTGCTTAACTAAGAGAAAACTTTCCTCCACAGAGGGTAGAGAGTTCGATGTTCTCTCGAGCCATATGTCTGGGCAGGGCTGCTAAGCTACTTCTCATATTGGTGCATAATATACTCGAGTGGAGAAGAGAATGGACCATATTGCTCATTGTATTTTTCCCACTGGCAAGGGTTTCACACCAGCGTACCAAATATAGAAAATGTATAATGCCCATGCTTTCTGCTGGACTTGGCCAATTTTAATATAGGAGACCAATATAATGTGGCACAGCCCATTCCCACAGCTATGCAACGTATGACAATGTAATTTCATACAGTTTGAGCCATTTTTGTAGCCATTATACTCTATACTGTCTCATATTTGCAGAACTTGCCTGAGCTGGTGCAATACTTTTTCTCTACTAATAATAAGTCCTTTGTGTGTATGCTTCAAAACAGGGCACACAGACATGGATGCAGGGTGAAAATAACTCACACCCACATTCTTAAGCCCTTAGATGCTTTCAAATGCTACCGCATTGTATTCAGCTTTTGTTATCATAAATCACGCCTGCATTGGCCATAATAAAATTGTGATTTATGTCTGTGTGCATTGCCGATCACTGGTAATAAACCACAAGGTATACACATTAGCAAGAGCACATTGAAATAGAGGGTTTGTGCCAAGACCTAATGTTTTGACTCTAATATCCGAGTAGACACGATCTCCTTGAAATTTGTTTCTGACATATTTGTAGGCCCAGTGCTCAATGTGAGATCCCCATTAGTACATTATCTGTCTCCTTTTGTGGATTTACACCATCCAAATCCTAGTGTTTCCCGTTCATCCTAGTGTCTCCCATTCACAGGGGCATTCCCATTAAATTGGCATGGTGCAAATTATTAGCTTTAATCATAATAATGTGGTCTTACACAAAATTTGTAATTTAGATAATCACAATTGGTTTGCAGTACATTGAAATTTCCCTGGAGTACCACTTCTGAACCTAGTCACACTGTTAACTGTTTGGACTTTTTTCCCCCTCTCTGCAAATAGGGAGGACCCGAGGCATGGTTGAAAAATAGCTTTTCATAATTTAGCACTTTGCACCCTTGTCATGCCTTGTAAATCAAAAAGATGGATTTCTGAACTTGTGAGTTCTGCAAAAGTAATTTAAAAAAAAAAGTTGGGGCTGAGTTCGTTATACTACAGGGAGGAGACTGGAGTGGCACTTTTAGGGGGTGATGAGGTCTTTGCATTCAAACAGCCAATTAGACAAAAACAACTGCAGTAGACACAGGAAAAGTGTCACCAAATGCCTGCCTGATTAATACACTGACACTGAACACACTTCTGCGCGGAGCAAAAAGGGAAGGTGCACCAAAGGTGTTCAACAACAAAGCAGCACAAAAATACTACAGAAGGGTACTAATGCCCTCTAAGATCTATAAATCTATATGAATGAGATTAATGTTCCAGTCCTGAATATCAATAGATTATGTTCAATACTCTATTATGAGGTGTAGCCACTACCCCCCTTCCCCCATCTGTTTCCCCATAATCCCATCATCTTGGTTACAACCCCCACACACACACACACACACACACACACACCAGCTCCAAACACACACACACAAACACTCCCACATTTCAACCAATTCCACCCCCCATGTGTTCCTGCACAATTTTCCAATTGTGTATGAACAAATCCCAGTTGTATATCCGTTTTCCCTCCCTGAATCCCAGTGTTATTCCATCCCCGCCCTCAACCCCCCACTGCTGACTAAGAGGAGGCAAAACGTCAACCACCATGACTGTGCCTTTTGTCTAATCCTGGGAGCATTTACTCTGTATCCACTGTATGTATGACTATGCGAGTCACTGTTTGTATAAAGGAACTTGTTAGTCTCTGTTACTGTGAGAGGCTGTGCTGAAGGGTCGGATACATCTTCAATGCATCACTGATGCAGCTTCATAAAACTTAAATGCGAACTGGGAGGGAGATTTTCTCTCCGAGTCATCCGCAGAGAGCAATGGGGCAGAGGCACAGAGGCGTGTTATTGTATGGTATATTCAAGGTTCTTATTTCTCTCTCCATCTGTCCCTTGAGTGTGTGTGTGTGTGTGTGTGATAGAGAGAGAGAAGAGTGTGTGTGTGTGTGTGTGTGTGTGTGTGTGTGTGTGTGTGTTTGTATGCATGTGTGTGTGTGTGTGTGTGTGTGTGCATATGTGTGTGTGTGATAGAGAGAGAGAGGTGTGTGTGTGTGTGTGTGAATGTGTGTGTGTGTGTAGAGAGAGAGAAGAGTGTGTGTGCGTGTGTGTATGTGTCTGTGTGTGTGTATTGTTCTAACTCTATTCTATGATACTGCATCTTTTTAAAAATGAGGAGTGGATCTCTGTGGTCCAATATGGATGTGAAAAGCCTATTAGTGTGCAATGGTGCTGATAAAAGTATTAATTCAAACAAATCTCTCGAGTCAGGACCCTGATCCCTGATTCTAAACCATTTCAAAATTCTGATACATAAAATAAATGGAGTATCAATTATTGGTGCAGCATCAAATTATTCAATTTGCTTTGTTATTTTTATTTTAAAAAGTACAAGCAGGATATACTGAAATA
>NC_063193.1:15087625-15132625 GCF_017589495.1 Alosa alosa | reverse complement strand
CCCATTGAAATGATCCCCTGCAGCTGTTGCAGTCGTCAGACCTGACCACTGCTGTTCCTGCATCTGATCTGCACTGATAGGGGAGGTTTATAGTTCGGCATCAGTGCCAGACCTGCTGGATGGCTATAAAAGCCCCCCCACACACACACACACACACACACACCCACCGACCTAACCAACTTTTTTTAAAAAGTGTCGTTGACCTAAATCTGCAAACTTGGGACGCCCACTTCCCTTGTTTGTTTTCTTGCCGTTACAAAGAGGGAGGGGGAGTTTTTTAAGGTCAACAAACTCCTCGAGGTCTCTGAAGATAGTTTCGGTGCACCACAGGAAAAGGCCAGCGGTCGTAAGCCGATTCACAATTGTTTGCTCGCCACCTACAGATGTCAGGGCCCAATCCCATGTGCCCTCATCTCTATTTGTAACCTTTAGAGCAAGCTGAAACACACACACACACACACAGACAAACTCTGACACTTTTTCTCAGCGTTAGTTGGAGAAGGTACTTTGACTTTTGTATTGCGTGTGATGCCTTATTGATCCCTCCATCAATAGCAAATATAGCTCCAGTCTCATAGGACTAGATACGTGTACATTTGTTTTTTTCTGACAAGTGTGGGAATGTCTGGAGACGAATCATCTCAATTTTTGGTGCTGAATTGCAAAAGCAAAATGCAAACACGTCAGCTGGTCTCCCTCCTTAAATGAGCCAAAGGCTTAACGATTCCGCTACTCCCCTTTGGTGTTTACATTTAAGAGTCTACACTGCTTCTTTGAGCTTTGTCTTCATGAGGCATAAGATTAGTTTTCTACTAGCACAAAACATGCACATACTTAGCTCAAAATCTCCAACCTCCAAATGTAAAACTGTATATAATTACATACCTTTGGGTCCATGAACCTTACGTTCATTGGATTTTCAAAAAATGATTTCCCATGTTATGGAAAACAAATGCTTTAAAATATTATGGCTCAATTTTCTACATCTTTGTTTCTAACATTTGCACATTCTTATTTTAGGAAGGAAATAAAACAGATGATGGGATGATGTTGGTGTTATTACTAAAAAAATGTTTCCCTCCAGAACATACTGTAACGATTTGATAGCAACACACACAGTTGTCCAATCAAAAAGTTTATTAGCTGAAAACGAGAGCAGGTATATAGACATACCAAGACACCATTACATAGGAAACACAAGGGAAGTCAATAAAACAAGCACGATACACGAACAGGGTAGTCACATACAATACACCGGGCAAAACACATGAGGTACAACGTAAAGAAAGACTACACAAGCTAACATATACATGACATGGAAAACGCAATTACACTAACTAAAATCGACATTACACAAACCAGCATTCACACACATTGCATTCTGGGAGGCTAGCACTCAGTCCAAAAGGCACCGACGTTACAATACTTTTAACTACTGACATGTACTCTGTTATTCATTTTGGACCATATGTTGACCCTGCCTGATGGAACAAGAACCTAAATATATACATTGATTTATAGTCCTACTAATAGCAAAAAGGTGTCCGATTGATCTCTTTGGACCAGGTTGTAGTATATGCAGACTCAGATTTCTCCTATCTCATCCTCCACTGTGCTCCAAAGAGGCCAATATCTTCAATATTTATCCTGAGCTATACTGCGTGATTCCATCTGTCTTTTACGTCACACAGGGTGTGTGCACTAACCTTTCATAAGGAACATAGTCTCAATCTGAAATTTTGGATGAATGGGTGTTAGATTCTATTCTGATGATGAAACTGAATGAAATGGCCACATTCATTTTTCATGTTCTGATTTTTGAAAAATGGGGATTCACACGGACACTTATGGCTATGCAACACTAATGCCGCTCTGATCTCAGGGATGAGAAAGGCAACGGTAAATTCTAGGGAAGAAGCCAATTTATTCTCATTCCACCTAAAGGTTACAAGTCATGCTTGCAAATCTTGTAGTGATTTTGGGCAGCTGTGGCCTACTGGTTAGCACTTCAGACTTGTAACCGGAGGGTTGCCGGTACATACCCCGACCAGTCGGCCACGGCTGAAGTGCCCTTGAGCAAGGCACCTAACCCCTCACTGCTCCCCGAGCGCCGCTGCGCCGGGATTAGTGTGTGCTTCACCTCACTGTGTGTTCACTGTGTGCAGTGTGTTTCACTAATGCACAGATTGGAATAAATGCAGAGACCAAATTTCCCTCACGGGATCAAAGGAGTATATATATATACTTATACTTATAAATACTTCATCCACTCAGCCCACAAGCAACATCTGCAAGAGCAAGTACGTCTTGGCAGATGGAAAATGCCGGGGGGCTGTCAGTATAAGTGAAAGGAAAAGGGTCACCATTGAGTTCTAAGCCGATGGAGGACCTTATGATGTCCAATCCTATTTGCCTCTGCAAATAGCCCTCCTCAAGGAAGGAGTTTGATATCACCTTCCCACATGGGTGTGTCTGAGTGTGTGTTGTGCTGGGCAGAGGGTGGAGGAAAAAAGTCAAGGTACAAACCGCATCCTGTATGAATGTAACAGAGTCGGCTACACGACATTTTGCTTGTCATGATAGAATGGTTCCATATTATACCGGATGGTTGGCAACCCAGGGAAGTTGCAGCACTTTGGCAAGAATGCTGAGGCGTGGGCCGGGCTGGTGTGACCAACTTGTCCCTGCAAGGCTGATGGCCCGAGGTAGCGACCCCCACACACACACACCACCACCACCACCACATTCACCATCCCCAACAAAAAAAAACTCCCGTCACTCTTGGCCTTCCGTCCTTTGTGTGAGACTGCGTTCCCTTCCAGGAATTCTACTCAGCGGAAACACAGCTTTCCTGATCCGATAACACCTCAGTTGCCCTCACTGGCCATCAGCTACTTGACCCAGCAAGCCTCTATACACATATTAACACTCATCTTTCTCTCTCTCTCTCATACACACACACACACACACACACACACACACTCTCTATCACACACACACTCTTTCTCCCTCTCTCTCTCACACACACACTCTCTCTCACACACAAACACACTCTCTCTTTCTCACACACACACACACACACAGAGACATGTAATAACAATAAATTACACTCCACCCTGCTCTCCCCTGCTCTGTTCTGCTTCGTAAGCTCTTACAGTTCACATCACCAGGGTCGCACTGAAGGCAGCCTGCCGAGCACGCCCACACCCTCCCCTGGTGGCTAACCCCGGATATTGGATATATGACCCCATTAAACACATTCCGACTCTACAATTACACTATACAATTATGTTATTAATTAGCCCCTACAGGAGACTTTTGATTTTGACATAAGATCTGCTTAAGGAGCTCTTCCCATTTCGACTTTGTGTCACATCATTATTTGATATGTACTAATTAGTCAGACCTCCATTCCCTTGACATAGACACATCAGGGTAGTTGTTAGAATATGACATATAAGGCTGCACATTCAACCTATATGTTAGATTAAGTGTTCCTTGATACCATATAATTTACACTTAAGTCATTACACATTAGCTCAATTAATCTTTTTACATTAGTGTTTTAAGAAGGGGTTAGTTAAGGTTTTAAGTATCAATCTGTTACTAATCTGTACTTAGTTTCTCAGTTGCTAGATAATATTTGTACATGTACTGTAGGTGTTTGTTTCAATGACACATACATTTGGATGGAATATTGTTTTTACATATTTAGAACATTTTATGAGACCTGAAATCAGACAAATGTACTGTCTTTGAGCGCATTTCATTTCATATGCAGCAATGTGACAAGTAGCACTGCAGCATGCCCTACTTCCATGTGTGCCGAATATCTTCACAGGGTGATTTCTTATGACATGTGAGTGAAATCTGTTGCAGCATATCCCGCCAGAGCTCAGAGCTGTCGGCCTAACTATAGATAGCTTCTCTCTCATGAAATGAAGTGCAACACCAAAATAAATGCATCTCGCACCGAAGCTCGAATGATAAGCCCATAAAATGCTCCCTTATCCCCGGCCCGGTCAATATCAGTGTCGGGTGTCTCTCAGCATCTCGGCTGTCTCTTTGATTAGGGGAGTGGAGGTTGAGAGGGATGGACGCACATGACCAGGGCAATATGAGGGCGCAGAGGATATCTGCCAGTTACTGACATCCCTGCATCTGGGACAGGAAGACGGACGACGGTCTGCAGAGGGAGTGTCCTTGAGGAGGATATCCTGGGTTTTGCAGGTCAGTCAGTGCAAACAGGATTTCCTGCCTCTTCTCCTGTCTTTGGAGATGTGGCAGCGAGCGAACGCCGGTGTGAAGTTTGGCCCTTCACACACACATACACCCACAAATCCATATATACATACATACAAAAACACACACACACACACACACATCCATTACAAACACACACATACTGTACACACACAGATACACACACACACACACATACAGTACACCCACACATTCATACTTACACACACAAACACACACACACACACACACACACACACACATACAGTACACCCACACATTCATACTTACACACACACACACACACAGATACACACACACATCCACACATACATACTTACACACAAACACACACACACACATCCATATATTCTTACATACAAACACACACACACACACCCACAAACACACACATACACCTACACATCCATACTTACATACAAACACACACACACACACTCAGATACATACATGCACACACACACACACAGATGCACAAGCCCCACATCACACACATAAACACACCAATATATATTCACACACCAATCTGGCGCCACACATGCACACTCTCTCACACACACACACACACCCTTTGAATGGTTTGTGACAAGAAAAGTGGAGGGGAAGGGAGGTGTTAAAAACCTCAATGACAAGCCCGGCCAGCCACCCACTTTGCCCGTGGCCACTGTTTCTTTCCTATGTGCTAATGACTCGCACCAGAGTTTCCAAATGCAGCCTTGTGCGTCAAAAGCAGGAGGAAGAGGGGGGAGAGCGTGGACTGAGAAAATGAAATGGGAACCGCAGGACACTGACAACCGTGCCGGCAGTCAGAACTTCTACTCCAAACAGTCTGGCCAAGAGCAGAACAGCGGGGGCAATCACCCCCCCTCCACCACCCCACCACCACCCCAACACACACACACACACACACACACACACCTTGTTTTAAAGGGCTTCCTTTCTTTCACGTCCAAAGTAAAACCGTTCAATTGAGCTGTTTTAGTGTTTGACCTAAGAGTTCGTACTGTGTGTGTGTGTGTGTGTGTGTGTGTGTGTGGTGGTTTGAATAAGAACACATACACTTCCTTGCAGCACTCCTGGAGCCTGACAAAGCAGGCACTGTTTCACCGTGGGATAAGTATAGACCACATTTTGCTGCTCGTTTTTCATTCACTCTGCATGTCATATTCTAAATATCTTACCCTATAGGCAGGTCTGTGGGAAAAGGTAAATACTGTGTAATAGTCAGTTATTACACAATTTATTACATAGGGTTTGTGTGGACTGCATGTTTATAATAACATATAATATATAACTTTCATAATGCAAAAAAGGTACTTCTGTTCAAAATCTACTTTACTTAGTCATCTGGTGAAATGTCATTATATGATACATGGTATGATAATTACAGATTACATGCCTCTACTTCAATCACCTGTTTGCCACTCGAGTGAAAGAATTAAGATTTCATTTAATTAGCAAGAAGAACATATTTGATGGTAGTTACAGATTTGCTTTTCTCTTACAGCTGTAGTCTAACTTTGAGGTATACTTTACTTAGAGTTTACATTTAGGCCCAGTTCTTTAAGGCCATCTTCTCGATTAAAAAAAAAAAACATGAAGAATGCAGCGCTGTTTGCATGCATCCTACTTCTGCACGATGAAAGCACATGACAGACATCGCTGTGAGCCTGCGTTGTTTAATTCATGCAAAAGCCATCGCAAAATTTGGTGTAACTCAAGGCTGTTCAGACTGTTCGTCAATTATTCATCAGGCATAGAAATGTATCCTGATTGAAGTTCCTTTGAACTTTGGGCATCATTTTTCACTGGTGATTTTTTTCTCTCTCTCTTTTGTAATGTACTGCACTGCTGAACAGAACTGTTTCACATTGTTCCCCCGGGTGCTATGAGTTTAATTTAAAGCTTTTTAAATTATTTATCGCACAAGCTATTCATGTTAAATTAAGCTTTTATAATGCCTTAATAGAAGGGAGCGACCCACTGTTTATTGATGCTCCGGATATCATATACAGGTTCATTATCAAATTTTCATTATTACCTTGACACACAATGAGTTTATCAGGGGGGGAATTAAATGGGCTTTTACAGTGGCATTTGATGTATGGTAGCACTTCGCTGGGAAAGAGAATTAGTTACAACTGAGCTGGATTTAACTTTTCACTGTTTAATCTTCTCCATCCATCAATGTCCAGTGTCATATTTCTGTGTAATGTGTGTGCCTCCTCATTACATGCGTATACACACACACACTCATGCACATGCATACACACACACACACACACACTCATGCACATACACATGCATACACACACACACACACACACACACACACACACACACACACACACACACACACACACACACACATGCACATACTCATGCACATACACACGCATACACACACACACTCGTGCACATACACACGCATATACACATGCACTAATACACAGACAGCTCACTAAAGTAAATATCACTCATACATGGGACGGTAAGGCTGCAACCTTATTAAATAATTTCTCTTCACTTGTAAACAGCTTTCGTCTCCGAGGCACTGAAAGATATCCAAGCATACATATTCACACTGAAGAGTATGTGCTCCATTTATGTGCACCCTGGTTTGATCCGGCTACAGCACCAGCCCAGTGATACATTTATGTTTTTATTTTGCCAGAATCATTTGACCACTTTTAACTTTCTATTTACTTCTGCGACCTCAAAGTGAATCTGAGCCCACTTTCCTCTCATAACTACCTCATGCTGTCTGACACCAGCACCGGGCCAAATGTCACTGGTATCTAACCTCATGCAACAAGACACGAGCGCTGGAGAAATTATGGCCAGACTCAAACAGCAGTCACCCCCAGCTCTCTCTTTCCCTCTCTCTCTCTCTTTCTCCCTCTCTCTTTGGGAACAGTCAAGCTAAGTGCAGGTTCTGTTTCAGTGTCAAATCAGCAGAAATCCTATCATTTCCTCGCTCGTTCGCTTTCTCCAGCGAAAGACGCAAACCTTTTTCTGCCATGTTGCGAGCTGAAAAACATGGATTCCAACGCAGAGTGAGCCCGCTAGTCTCCAATTAAAGAATGAGGCTTTCTGGGGCTTGGCTGCTCGGTTGCTATGCGCATGCGTCGTTGGGAAAGACCTCTTCTATTCCAGAGAGGACCGGAGCCCCAAAATCTGTCAGGAACGCCATTGCCAATTCTGAACGCCAAAGTGGCTTACTGAAGCTCACCGCATGCATGCCATTGCCACACACACAAACACACACACACACACACACACACACACACACACACACACACACACACACACACACACCGATGCTGTCTTTGATTGCCAGAAGTTGCTGCCTGTTTACCCATATTCCTTTGACAAGACTTCTTAGAGGCGCATGTACATAGAGAGCTACAGAGGCTAAAGGGAGCGAGAGAGAGAGAGACAGGAGCGGCGTGTGAAATATTTACACTCCACAAGGAGGTAAACAAGTGTTCCCTGTTTACTTGCCTAGACCAATCAGTGGGTTCGGGCTGGGACTTAAAAGGAGGGAGGGAAGATGTGGTGGTGGGGCATCTGTCAAAACGCATGAAAAGGAATGCTTAAGGACTGAGACAGCACAGCACAGCACAGCACAGCACAGCACAGCACTGCACTGCACAGCAGTAGCACAAGCAGAAGCACTAGGGCCTCAGGAGAAGCTTGAGTTTTGTGGCTCACAGCATGTTGGCTGGAGAAATAAGGGCAGCCAGAGAGGGCTCAGGAACTACAGCGTCAAAGCAGCGCCAACATTTGCTTGTAGTTTAGTCATTTCGAGTGTGTGCTGAGGCGCCCACAGGCATTCTGACTCCATTTTGGCTCGCACAGACGTTGAGCTTGCATGACCCCTTTATTGAGTTTGGTTACCCAAAGTGCCTTATGACATGTGAAAGATAGGGTAGGGAGACTACAATAATGGGGAAAAAAATAGGCTATCGGAGGCTTTTACCAGAGCCACAGTAGGAGGGAGAGGCTATTTTTTTTTGCCGTATAGGATGGAAGTTGTTTTCCAGAATTTCTTAACAGGGATGACATCGGATTCCTTTTACAGAGTCGTTTGATCTTTAAAGTGAATGTTTATCTCAACATTTAAAGAATAATTGGGTGGTTTGTCAGCTTCACGAGTGATTATGAAGTGATTTTGCTATGATGCAGCTGTTGCAACAGCAGATTTGTCCTCAATTTTTTTCCTCTTTGGGAGGGGAGGGGGCTGGAGGAGACAAATTGCATTCTAATGCACGGCAGCTGTCAGCCTGTTCATATGATCCTGCTGTCACTCGCATCATGTAGAAGAGCTGTCTGCCTAAAGATATACGGAAAATATCCCTATCTTCTTGAAAAAACAAGACAAAAGAGCTTAGCCAAGCAACAAATCGGCGACATGCTGGGAACAAAGTTTTTAGCCCCCCCAAATATGCACTAAATCCCTGTGCATGAGTGGGCTTCATCGCTTAAGCCATCAAGGACACTGGTTGCCTATCTGTCAAAGCACACAGAACATACGCACAGATGTACGCTCTCACCAGACCCCCTGCCCAGCTTGACCGGCTGATGTGAATCTCTGTCACACACACAGACACACACACACACCGACACACCACACAGCGATATGGACACAGCATGTAACACCGGCTGCAGGCTACGGTCCGCCCTGTTCCGCTCCCCGCCAGATGCTCTGATCACATGACCGCTACCATGCTTTGAAGTGCATGGGTGGACATGGAGGTGATTAGAGTTGCAGGGCTTACATCGCCCTCGTTTCCGCCAGCCGCTCAATTTGCAGAGTGCTTTTGAAAATGATGTCTGCGTTTTCCAGATACGACCCGTTGTCCTCAGAAGCATATTTCTGCTTAGGGAGAAATCAATAGCAGTATTCTATGAAAATGCTTTGTGTCACTGTGGTTAGGTTTTCTCTCATTTTTTATGTTGCTGCATTGATCATTTTTTTTACAAAATAGGATTCTGAAATGCTGCATATGTGGAGAAATCTATTCTTTTTTAAAGGCTAATTTCCATGGTGTCTGCTGCCTTCAATTTTATGGCCAACATTCTAATTGGGCAATTTCCTACCAGTCAGTAGCTCGTTATTGCAACGACAAAATGTTGTGTTCCCCCACTGAATTCCAGCTTGGAGATGGCCTAGAATAGAGACTATTCACCAGAGTTGGAGAGGAGAGGGGAAAAAATGGCCTCGGTATTTCATTCAAATTGGACATATGAACACCAATCTGGCTCCCTGTAGATACCTGGTACTACTGAGCATCTGGCTACGCTCTCTAACCTGATTAAGTGTGGCCACAGACAAAACAGCCCCAAGTCACATCAAATGCAAACCAACACCACAGAAGGTGGGGGGGGGATGGGCAAGAGTGAGGGAGGAAGAAGGATAAAAAAGAGTGAGAGATAAGGAAAGTAGGAGGGACGAGAAGAGTGAAGGTAGGCATGGAAGCGGGCTCTTTCACCCCCCACCCCAACTTGCTTTTCGAGCAGAGGTTTATATTGCAAGCTGGGCCATACCTCCCTTACAGCAGCAGTAGCAGAGACAGGGAGGAGAAGAATAGTCGGAGAGGTGTTTGAAGTCAGACAGGCTTTTCTTCAGCAGGCTCAGATATCTGATGACAGGGTGGGGGTGGGGGTGGTATACGGGAGCGAGAAAAGAGTGTGCCGGAGAGTGAGAGAAAGGTGGAGGCAGAGAGGTGCCAGGAGATGAGGAGAGCAAAGGTAAATATTAAAAATGAGAGAGAGAGAGAGAGAAGAAATGAAGGGTGGGGGATGAGCAGAGAAAAAGGGAGAGAAACAGGAGAGGGGAGAAAGAAATGGAAAGAGGTGAGAATCAAACAAAAGCGAAGAACCAGATTGGCTGCGGCAAATGAGTGACTGAGACCGATATGAAAAAAGCAATTGTTCTGAGGATCGAGATAGGCATCTCTTCGACACACTCACTCTATTTCACCACTTCCTCTGCTTAAATTGATTACATTTCAGACCTGTCATAAGATGATTAAAGTCTTAAAGCTTACATTATAGCATTTTCGCCAGTAAGTCGGGGAGAAATGCTGTGTGTGTTGTATACTGAAGCCCATGAGGCCGTGAGAAACATGCCATGCCCAACAGCCATTCCGAGTGCTATTTATCTGCTGTAAAAGGTAACAATTAAGTGTGTACAATGGGCTCAAATTACTTATTCTCACTGACTATAGTTTTCTCACTTGTTAATACGCCAGCGTGGGCGCTTTCTTTCTTTGCCACTGCAGCAAGCTCACCCCATTGTTAAACCACAGATTCTTGCATGGATAACTACATATCTCTGCATGCCGACCCTAACCTTGAATTTGATCCTTGACCAATACATTTAACAGACCTTCAATAAATTCAGTGAATCATTATCTTGCCTAAGTGTCTTCTATTAGTAAGTTACTGTGTTTACTTCAATTTTCACACTGATAGAGAATGGGTAAGGAGTGACTCTGTAACACACTCTTGCCTAACAGAGAGAGCTAGGTCATCAATGTAAGTGAGTAGATGAGTGTTTTTGGGGTGAGCTGGAGGATATCTTGAGGCTTTTTGAGGCTTTCCATCATGTTTTCAAGTGCTGCTAGCCAAATTAATTAGCTATAGCAATGTGCGGGGAGTTTGACCTTTTCTGAACTAAAGTGGATGGCTCCTTGCCATACTAATGGTGAGCAACAAAAAGCCACGGACGAAAATTAAAAGCAGGTCAAATCCTGATGCGACCCCTGAGTCTTGGAATTGTTTACTGGTGTTTACCGATTTGGCAGGGCCAAGCGTGGTCTTCTGCAGAGGCATTCTAAAAGGGACAAATATGATGATTCATCTCAGTAACAAGCAAAAAATGCCGTATGTGTGTGTTCCAGGTCAATTCATTAGTTTGTTTTTTTCTATCACTTTAAAACATCTTTTGTTACAAACTAAAACTCATTTCTCAGTCTTGTTCGAGATGAGAGTTCAGTTGTTTTGAGCCTCTCACTTTACCTCATGTGCCCTCATGTCAGCAGAAAACTTGGATTTTATGCAATAATGGATAAAAAAAAAATATGTGAATGTTTTCCCATGTTAATTTACACCTGCTCTGAGTTAGTGTTATTATGGTATTATTAGCCTGAAACATTCACTGTGTCTGTGGCACTATAAGAAACATTGTATTGAATATTGGATAGTAACTAATGAGCCTCAATTCAAATCGTATTTAGAGTGACTGGATGAGCTTGAGTCACATCACAAACACATCATAAACACTAAATTCTAGCTAGACTAGCCCGGCCCCACTCCCCCCTGATGCCTCCTTGCCTGTGCCTGTTGAGGTGTCCACGACCCCCCCCCCCCATACACACACACACACACACACACAACTACACTACCCTATTCTTTCACACAAACTCGCGTCACATACGTACGCCTCCGCCCATTTGGAGGTGCAAACAATTGGATTTTTGGTTCCTTACTCTGTTATCTCAATGGCAATGCAGAGTTTGTTTGCACCTCCAAAGCATCTACACAAATACCTGTATGTTTGTGTGAAAGAATCCCATCCATAGTGTATATTTATTTACAAATGTACAGGCTGAACCATTAATTGCATTTGCGATAATATCGCGATATGATGAAACGCGATTTTGTAACCGCAAAGGCTGCGATTACACTTAATCGCAATATGTGATGTCACCAAAACGCATTTATACTTGCGCTTGCCGACGTGCCACCGACCCTGCACTACGCTGAAGAAGCAAAAAAAACGGAAACAAGAGAACCAGCTAACAGTATCAAGAAAGGTCTGATCAGTAGAGCTACTTTGGTTAAAAATAAACCTCTTCCTTACCTTTTGCTGGAACCTGCCATGTCCTTGGTTAATGCTGCAACTCTCGCTGGTAACTTCGTTAACTTGTCCAGCTGATGATTAAGACTTTAGGACTTTCTGCTAAAATTTCCATGGCTTTATCCACATACTTGGAACAGGCAAATTGGATTAAAGTGTCCTCTCTCATTTCCAATACCAGGCCCTACAGCTCATCTTTTTTTCTCAATCTCTCCTCTCTTGTGAATTTACTTAAAAGTGTAATCTCAGTAAAAAATCAACTGGAAGTCTGGCAGTGCTACTGTGGTAGCCCTGGCTCCCCAAGCTGCCAAGCTGGGTGAATCTGAGTTTTGGTGTGCGCAAATGAGTGAGTGCAGTGTTTCCCACAGAATTACATTTTATTTGTGTTGGTAGGTTTGCAGAATTAACAGTTTTCAACAAATTACCGCAGCAATGTTGATATTGTGGTGGGCCGTCACAGATAAGTCAATGTATGGGAAACACTGGAGTGATCAAGCTACAGTAGCAGTCAACAAGAGGCACACCTAAAGCAACACTTGTTGGTCTTCCATCCCTGACATGATCTTTTCCAGTCATTATTCTTTCCTGAGGGTAGGAATTGGTATATTTTTGTGTAAGTTCTCATCATCATTCTTATCCGAGTGCGCTTGTTGATAAAACTGATGATGTGGCAGATATAGGCTAATGACAAATCATGGAAAGTTTAAATCAAACAACAGCATGTGAATAGAAACAAAATCAGTGGGTTAGGTTATAGTTGAGCATTGTGTGTTTTAAATATGGATCTCAAAAAGTGAACTAGCTAAATGGTAGACTATGTCATGATTTGAGTCAATAACTAAGCTGATCAGGAGATTAAGACTTCTTTACATATATTTTCTTTTTAAAGAAGGCAACATTTTTATATTATTGAATAATTTGGAAACAACAGACTTCGCATCCCTCACAAATAAGCTTAAGCCAATTCCTAGTGCAGTGCACGACTTATTTCAACTTTGTCTGGAATGAATGACATTACAATATCAGACTCTTAAACCCAAATGTCCAATTTACAGTAGCCTAGGTCTATGTTGCTAAGTTATACAAAGAGATTTGTTTGAGATGTTTAGTTATTGAGTAGCCTACACATTTTAACCATTGTTTTTAAATGCAAGGGTAGGCTATCCCAGTGACTAAACCCACCTGTTTGATGTTTGAGTTTAATTGTAGCTAAATCAAGCACAGACTGGCCATCTGGAAGTTGGGGAAAAATCCCTGAGGGTTTGTGCAGGCGTGGGCACTGCAATTTGCAGCATAGGTCCTATCGTCTGACGGTGGTTATTCGAATTTCTTTTCCAGCTGTTGCTTCGCACCACTCGTCGTTGTACCGAGGCCTATAGTGGATGCAGAATTGACAGATTGATGGAAAGATGGATGGCAAGTAGTAGGCTACGCTGCAGTGTAGCATCGCACAGTGTTTAGGCTATTAAACTGCTTTATGCTGTTGTTTCCACCTATCGATGTCTGTTGTTCCAAATTGTTGTAGTTTTTAAATATATTCTTCTGCGGAAATGTAGCCTAGTGGTAGCTCATTACCCAGCTCATATGATATCAAGTTTTAGTATCCTGCTACCTCTAAATGAACTGGCTTGTATATAGTCGAGGAAACTTTCACATTAGCCAGTTTAGCTAATGGATTTCAAATGACCATCAGTATGGGGTGTTGAAATATTTGTGTGTGTCTCTACTTTACTTTAAAAATGTATTCATGTTTGTGAATGCAGGTGAAGCAGAGAGGAGGCAGGGAAGTGTGGAGGAAGCTTATTCAGAGAGCAGCGCAGAACAAAAATGCCAGGTGCAACCATGTAAGTTATGCCATATATCAAGCAATGAAAATGCAGTGTGTGCACTCACGCTCACATGCCACATGGGATTTCGGGAACCTTTCAAGTAGAGACCTGATTTACTTGGCTGATTTCTTTTCCAAGACGGACATTTTTAATCCAAATAGTCAAGTGGTTGTCTAGGACCAAGTGACTCTTAGCTCCATATGCAGCTTATTTTGTGCCTCGCACCGCACTCATAGCCAAATGAAAATCCCTCTCAACCTCAAACTCATTATCATTACTTCTTTCATGGGAGTGACTTAGGCCTACAGCAGGTTTAGACCATGTTTTATGTATTCCAAAAACTAAAAAACACTCACATACAGTGTAACACAACCATGAAGTTCACATTTTCTAGCTGCCTGTAGGTTCAACACATTAAGATAGATAATAATACAATAGCATTTTTTTTTCATGCTTTGGGAAAATCAAATGTATTTTCAGCAATACATGGTCTCATATTTGTCATAATGTGACATGTGTTGTCATGACAGGCACTGTGGCCTATAAGACAGCTTGTCATATACCAACGACTCCATTATGTGATAGGCATCACATAATGAATGCAGTGACAGCTATGACCATGAATAGTTTCATCAAATGATTGAACAAATCTAACAGCAAGTGTAATAGTGTTCCCTATGTGTTTTGATGACTTCCGTTAACGTTTTTGGCAGGAAGCAAAGCATTCTAGGGAATGTGATTGTCTGTTCTGTACCACTGTGTTATTGTGTGTGAAGCTATTCATTTGTCCATTCTGCTGTATTCTCAGCTGGAATTACTCTGCTCTGGGGCTATTTGAAGGTATCTCTGTTTTCTCTTTCTTTGCTTTATTCTTTTCTTTTTTTTTCAAAAACTCTTTTCAGTAACAAGTGGTGGGGAGGGGGGGCCATGGAACCCAGCCGAGTGTTGAAACGCTGAAGAACAATAATCAGAGATCCCATTCCCCTGTTCCCCCAGATCATATTTCCTTTATGCCTTGTTATGGGATCACATTCAGTACACCCCCATTTTCTGAGTCAGTGTGAGTCATCTGTTGAGGGTTTCATCTGTTTCGTTGGCCAGCTTTAGACCCTGAAAAAAAGCAGAACTAAAGCAGAGCGGCATGGCCCGGTTGCACGAGAGCGACTGGTCACTGGGAAGCTATGTCGGTGGGATGACTGGCTCCGTTGGGCATGCGTGTAACGCGAGGATCGCTCGCTACTTCCTGTTGACTCACCGCGAGCGGGAATAGCCACGTTGAGAGAGAGTGAGTCTGGGAAAATGGGCGGCGGAAGAGCAGGGAGGAGAGTAGAGTAACGGGAGAGCGAGAGGGAGGGCGGAGAACAGAAGAGTGTTTTTTTTAACCCCTTCCTGGGGTGTGGCTGAACCTCAGGCTTCCTTTCTCTTAGACACTCCCCTACCCCTGTGGGGGTTTTTCCCTCTATCTTTTTTCTCTCTGTCCTTCTCTTCTGTCTCTCCTTTCATCATCCCCCAATTTTTTTTTCTGTCTTTGCCAGTAACTTCTCCGTTAGTTGTCATCATTTTCATTTTAAACTTCATCTCAGAGCTCTTCCTCACTTGGTGAACTCTGCTTCAGGTGGGGGTGGTCTGATATGGAGAAAATGATCTTTCTCTCTCTTCTCTCTCTCTCTCTCTCTCTCTCTCTGGTTACCTCTTTTGCTCCAGCATGGGTGATGGATTTACAAGACACAGGGAGTGGGCATGACATACGTTACCCTATGTGCACTCACAAACACACACACCACACGCTATACAGTATACTGCCATATATATACACACATCATCAGACACATGCACACACACACGCGCACACACACAGAGGGCAGAGAAGTGCATAGAGGGGGGGGGGGCAACAGATGACTGTGAAGTTAATTGGAACATCCTGTGCCTACTCTTCTCTCTCTCTCTCTCTCTTTCTCTCCCTCTCTACCCCTCTGCAAGTCTTTGAAGTGGCTTTGCGCCTGGAAACGTAATGAAAAATGTATAATAGCCCTTCATCCTTTCGCGCTTGCTCTCCCTCACTCTCTTCCCCTGGCCCAACCTCTATGACACGGCTGTTTGAGGCTACATTCGGGATAAGTTATGTTGGAGGGACTCATATTTACTCTCAAAGAACTCCTTTTTCTCCCTGTCTCTCTCCCCCTTCTCTCTCTCTCTCTCTCTCATCTCTCTTTCTCCCCCTCTTTCTTGTCTCCTCCCTCTTTCTCTGTTCTGTGTCCTGGCAGTCCTTTTTCTGCCAGTCAGCATATCCACTGTGGGCTAGCGTTTGATTCCCTTCAGCTCTTCCTTACTCTTTTTTTTGTTTCTTTGCCTTTGTTTCTCTCTATCTCTCCTTCTCCCTCACACACTCTCTCTACACACACACACACACACACACACACACACACACACACACACTGAAACACTTGATCACTTTTTCAGTGATAAAGTTCTGTTAATTCTGTGGATAATTGACAACATCTTCTATAAGGGAATTCACTCTGCCGCAGAGTAATTGTACCATTGCAACAGCTGGTGTGTCTGAATGTGATTTGTTGGGGCTTGAGTACATCAAGAACTGCCGTCGAGTCACTCCATCTCCGGAAACTTTCCTCAAGACAGCCCACCTATTTCTTTCAGCACTCCACAAAGAGAAGATGAAAGCGCTACCAGCCTCTCACCAAATGAATTAGCACCTGACGCATGATCACAAACCGGGCTCTATTTCCGGTAGGTTTGTTAGCCGTTGCGTCAGCCATCTCCTATCATGAGCTCTCATTTCAGGCATTTTGTTCCACTTAGTCCCTGGGATAAGAGTTCAGACGACAGCAGCCATGTGCAGCCCTCATCATTCTCCCTCTCAGGCCCCAGGTGCTTGCTGTGTATATGTGTGATATTGTGTGTGTGTGTGTGTGTGTGTGTGTGTGTGTGTGTGTGTGTGTGTGTGTGTGTGTGTGTGTGTGTGTGTGTGATTGTGTGTGTGTGTGTGATTGTGTGTGTGTGTGTGTGTGTGTGTGTGTGTGTGTGTGTGTGTGTGTGCGTGGCTATGCCTGTGTATGTGTGTATATGTGTGAGGGAGAGAAAGAGAGAGAGAGAGAGAGAGTGTGTACTCACGGACCTACACACGCACACACACACACACACACGCACACACACGCACACACACACACACACACACACACACACACACACACACACACACACTCACTCACTCAAATGCTATTATTTATTCTATGTTCACATGTTATACCCGCATTGCTGTATGTCTATTTTCTTTCTTTTGTTATTCTACTGTGTTATCTGTAACACTGACTTTGGCAACACTGTTTACAAACAGTCATGCTAATAAAGCTCCTTTGAATTTGAATTTTAATTTGAGAGAGAGAGAGTGAGAGTGATTTGATTCCTCAGATGTTTTGATAGGACTCCTGTTGTGTTGTGCTCTATCATAATAATTCACTACCTCTCCTCATTTTCCCTCTGCTAATAGATGTACTATATGTGATTTATTTATTTATTTTCCCTTCCCAAATGACTATAGCTGTGCTCACAGCTGGCTTTATTATTTTCCCTCCATTTATATCTCAATATCTCCCTTTTGTCTCTCATCTTTGCTCTATCAATTGCGTGTTGTATAACTGAATACATTTTGCTCCCAAAGGCTCTCACTGTTAAATCGCACGCCCCACTCAATCCCCCCTCGCCACTTCACTCTTGGATCTCCATCATATCCGTCTTCCTTTTCCGCCATCTCATTCGATCATTTATTTCCTTTTCTCTACTGTTCATCCCCCCATCAGCATCACCGGCCTACACCACCACCACCACCACCTCCCATCTCCTTCCGTCATCCGCTCAGAGCTGCTGCTCCTGCTGCTGCCCTCTCTGTTTCTCTGCTGGTTGAGGAGAAGGTCAGTGTAATCATCTGTCCATTAGGGAACAATACAGGGAGTTTCCTGTGGGGAGGGAGAGAGAGTGCACTGTACTGTGCAGTGCCAGGTCACTCCGCATGCTCTGTCAAAGGACCAGGCACTCTTAACCCCCACAAAGGAATAACACAGGCCACATCGAATGTGTGTGTGTATGTGTGATAGAGATTGTGTATGTTTGTGTGTGTTTCTGAGACTGCATGTGTATTTGTGTGACTAAAACTTTGTGTGTGCGTGTGTGTGTGTGTGTGTGTGTGTGTGTGTGTGTGTGTGTGTGTGTGTGTGTGTGTGTGTGCATGTGCATCTTAGAATGAAACTGTGTGTATTTGTGTGACTAAAGCTGTGTGTGTGTGTGTGTGTGTGTGTGTGTGTGTGTGTGTGTGTGTGTGTGTGTGTGTGTGTGTGTGTGTGTGTGTTTAAGAGAGAGAGAGAGAGAGAGAGAGAGAGACTGTGTGCATTTGTTTGTTCTCTCACAAGGAAACTGCCTCGCAGACTCCAATAACCTTTCGAAATGGCACCGTCTGTCTGTTGCTGGCAAGCAGAGACAAAAAAAATGACTGAGACGCCAATAAAGGACCCACTTGTGAATGTGTTCTCATGTTTAGGTCAATGTCGTTGTCTCATTCATCTTCTGCTGTAATTAAGTCATCCTAGGGGGACCTACAGGGGCCCTCCTCCACACTGGAAAGGAGCACTGATCTTAGATAACAACAAACTAGTCAGAAAGTCAGATTTGTGGAAGACCATAAAACTTTATCATAAAAAGTTATATGCTAGTTTGTACTTTAGGGTTTGTACTTGGGAATTTCATGGGTTTTTTTTCCAGCCCTCTCTAAAGGTATGATCAGGGGGTAAATTCAGGACTCCAATCCATACGCAGCACAAAATGACGACTGACAGTTTGTATTTATAGTCTGCTAAGAAACCCTAAAAAGAAATGATATTCCTTATCAAAGGAGTACCATTCTTCTGAGTCTTCTGTAATGCCAATGGGACGTCTACTGTAGCTAATATTGGACAGCGCCTTCAAAGGCAACTTTTCAATGCCCTTCTCTTGGTGCGATTGGGAAGTCTGCTGTGTGCTCTATTCAGTTTGTCTGGGCCTTAATGGAAAGTGTCCCTTGTCGCTGGCTGCAGCACGTGTCTGAGCTGCTCTCTGGCACGACTGCAGGCTGCTGCCAGGTCAGGCCATGACCACTAGTTAGCATAAAATATAGCAGCAGCTCACCCTCACATCCTTTCTTTCTTTCTCTCTCTCTTACTCATCCCTCTACCCCTCCCACTCACTATCTTTCTCTAATTTTGTATTCCCTCCTATTATTGAACACTGCTTTTATCTCTCCCATATTCCTCATCTCTCTCTCTCTCTCCTCTACTTCCTGTCTCTACTCCTATTTTCTGATCTGTCTCTACTCCTTTATTTGCCCCTTCTGCTATGCCTGCTTCCGTATCCCCCCTCTCTCTCATCTTACCCTTCCTCTTGTTCCCTATCATCTCTCTCCCTGCCTTTATCTTTCCCGCTACTTGACCCCTCCCTTTCACTCTTTCCTCATCTCCCTCTTTTTTGATCTTTCTCTTCTGGTCTCTCTGTCTCATCTCTCCTCTCTCTGTCTATCTCTCTCTCTATATATATATATATGGTCCATCTGTCTCTCTGTCTCTGTTTGGCTGTCTGGCTGTGGTCCCGCTTCCTCAATTGGCTTAGCAGAGTCTAATCATTCGCTGACGCGCCTGCTGTCCTTGCCTCTCGGTGGCGACTTTAATCCTGTGATCAGTAAATGCGCCCAGTTAGCCCATGCTGGCTCACAGCAGTGGCAGAGCCACTAGACGCCAGGCGTGCCCGTCCCAGACACAGCCAGTTCTCCCCTGCTCCCCCCACTGCGGCACTGTAAATAAAAAAAGCACTATTTAGGAGTAAATATACTGTTGGTCACAACTCAAGTATTGAATGGTGTCAATGATAAAATGTGGTTCAGTGATTTAATAGATGGATAGAGTGGGTGGCTTGACTTGATGTTGCGCAACCAACTGAATACTGAATAGTGAACATTGTGAAAGAAATTCATAGTTGTACAGTTCATTTCTGGAAATATGAGAAAGCGGGATGTTTTTCTCGGTTGTACTGACCAGAATCGACCCTCTGACTCATTAATGAATTAGTGGGAGACCTTGTGGTCCTGCATACATGTGTGTATGTGTGTGTGTGTGTGTGTGTGCGTGTGTGTGTGTGTGTGTGTGTCTGTGTGTCTGTGTGTATGTACTGTATGTGTGGGACAGTGTGTGTGCTTATGCATGTGTTCGTGAATGGAAGATAGAGAGTGAGTCATCTGGTGATACTCAGTAAGTGCATGTTAAGTGCTCTTTCTGGCAGAGCGATGGAAAGGATGATCTTGATGGCTGCTTGGGTGAGTATGCTGAGTGTGAAAGTATGCTCAGTGTGTCCCCATCTCCACCTCATAAAGGTTAAAGGTCACCAGCATGGGTGGAACCACCTGAGGACAACCCCCTGATGTAGCACAAACACGCCATCCTTTACCCAACCCTTTGAGCTCTTCCTCTGACCCCACTGGACTGCTCCCCACGCTCTCTTATCTCCTCTCTTACAACGGTCACAAGACCGGGCTTCATCCCTGTTCTTGCGGGCGGCTTAATGAGAGTTACATCACCTCCTGCATTCTGGACAACATCTCCGCGCCCAGGGACATCACGCCGGGGCCCCCGGCCCACCACAAAGCCGCCTATTGATCCGCTGAGTCAGGGATGAGCAGCAAAGGGTGGCCCTTAATGCGCTCATCAGTAGTTGACCCCACGGAGACGCCAGACAGGCCTCACACTCTTAATAAAGACAGTTCTGTGCAGGAGGAACCACCAGGAAAAAAAAGGTTTAGTACTTGGCACACGGCCCTTAACAAAAAAAAAAAGAAGAACTCAGCTAGAGGTCCAACAGCAAAGTTCTCCTGGTTGAGCTTTCCAGGTTGCCGGGAAATGCAATTTCCGGATTCGTTTCCTCTTGTTGAAATTGTCAGTCCTCAAGTTTCCTTCTTCCAGCAAAATGATCTCGTTTCTAGATCCTTCCACAGTATTCAAAGCCCAGAGTCCCAAATAGAAACCTAATTGAACTTTTTTTTCTGACTGAAGCTATTTACTGCAGCAATGGCAATTTCAATGACTTCTGGACAAGTAGAAAAGGTCTCTATTAAGAGCCATTAAATAACTAATCCAGTGCAACTTGATTTTAGGTCATCATCTAATCTCTGTCTTGGAGTGTGTGTGACTTGCTCTTTGCAGTAACTATGTGCCTGCTGTCTTCATGCTCCCTACAAATGCACTTAACTTCGACCTTGTCATTACCTCCCAGTTAATGGGTGCGAAGGCGCACTCACGGCCAATGAAAAATGACTATGATCAGACCATCACTGCTGCAGTGTCATACTGTGTATCTCTCTCACACACACACACACACACACACACACACAAACACACACACACAGTGACGCACTCAGAACAACAGCAAGAGCACACATACACACACAATATGTATCACACACCAAAATACACACCGCGCAACACAACAAAGTCATGCTGCTCTCAATGTCTACTTGGCAAGCCATTATTCACTCACATCTGTATTTCTCTCTGTCGGAGTGGCACAGGGTGACTGCCTCTCCTGCCTCCTCTGTGCTCTCTACCTCCGCCTCTCCCTCTCCCTCTCTCTCTCTCTCCACACTCCTCTTCACTGTCTCCTTCTCTCCTCCATCTGTTTTCCAGCCCTCTGTTTTCTGTCTCCTCCATCTGAGTGTCTTTCCTGTCTCTATTTCAGTCTTCCCTTTTCTCCTTCTCCCTCTCCCTCTTTCTCTTTCTTTCTCTCCTATCCCTCGCTACCTCTCTCCCTCCCACCTCCTCTCTTCTTGATCTCCTTCTCCAGGGTCCTGTTCTAATTCAGTCCATTTTTCCTCCCAACCTACTTTCCTATTTTTTAATCCATTTCTCTGCGCTCTAGCCGCTTGTAGGACACACAGCAGCCATGGCGAGGTCTCGCACCTCCTCTGCCTCACCGGTTCAAAGGCAAGGCTGGCCAGAGGGGACAGGAAAGGGGGGGAATTGTACATCACACATTTTCAGGATGGGGGTATACAAACAGGCGTTCATCCACCTTCAACACCTCTAAATCCGCACTTCTGGAGTAAATACCCCCAACCCCACCCTACCTTCCCCTCTCCTCCTTTCCCCAAGCCCATCAACTGCTAATCGGCTGCCTCGGCATCAATGCCAGGGGCCTAGCCAGGCTACGGTGTCTGCCCTCTCCCACAACCTCACACTCTGGAGGCCCCCCACGCCTAATACACCAGAAAAGTCTCTCCACCACCACCACCACCACAATCCCTCCAACCACCACCACCAGCACTGCCTGCTGCCTACCCCCGCTCCCCATTCCACCCCACCCTTACCCACTCTAGTGCCAACCGGCAGTGCCATCCCTCCACACAGCATTGCCAGAGGCTTAGTGTGGTGCCCATTCAATTACATTATAGCCAGACACACACACACACACACACACACACACACACACACACACAGGCACGATCACAAAAAAGACCCCACTCACATTCACACATAAACAGAGACCCAATGAAAGAAAGACCTTCTCTCTCTCTTTCACTCGCACACACATACACACACACACACAAGCATACCCACACACACCCACATGAACACACACACACACACACGAGCAGCCACACACACACGCACACACACAGACACACACACACACACACATGAGCACACACACGAGCACACACACACGAGCACACACACACGAGCACACACACTTGCTGACTCAGTGCCATGAATGCAGCTGGGCTGGCTGGGCCCGCAGGGGTCCTGCTGCATTGTCTCAGTGCCTTCACCAGCACGCAGTGCATTAAGCAACAGCTGCATTGTGTCACACATTGTGGGGACCGTCCCCGTGCAGAATGACATTAACCGTGTGTGATGATGATGTGGGATCCCGGGTCTCCTTCGCCACTGCTTGCTGCTGTGTCTTTCCAGTTGTGGGGCGGCTCGCTGGATTCCACTTATTGTCAATTCGCACCGCTGTAGCTCAGAAGGCCCTGCGGCTATTTTCAGACAGGCACATGTTGAGACGAATATGACATCATGTCCTCCTTTTCCCTCTCGGCCAAGATGAGAGGAGAGCAGATGCGAGACAGGAGGGCGGTGTGTGCGTGTGTGTGTGTGTGTGTGTATGAAGTGTGTGTGTGTGTGTGTGTGTGTGTGTGTGTGTGTGTGTGTGAAGTGTGTGTGTGTGTGTGAAGTGTGTGTGTGTGTGTGTGTGTGTGTAAACTATTGGAAAGAGAGAAAGTGAATGTGTGTGTGTGAAAACAGATGAAAGAGGAAGAGGCAGAGCATTTGTGTCTGAGAGGGAGATACTGTGTGTTTGTCTGTGTGTGTTTGTGTGTGTGTGTCTGTGTGTGTGTGTGTCTGTGTGTGTGTGTGTCTGTATGTGTATGTGTGTGTGTGTGTGTGTGTGTGTGTGTGTGTGTGTGTGTGTGTGTGTGTACATTAACCACAAGTCAGCCCAGGTCCTTCAGTGATTTCAGATCCTGTCTGGAGAGTCGCTTCAGTATCTGATACAGACGGGCGCATGGAGAAGTGATTAAAGAAGTGCTATTGTAATGAGAGGGTCTGTCTAAAATCCCCCACTGGGCTGAGCTACGACTCAAATGACTAGGGGTGATTACCTCCCCAGACAAACGACTGCTGGCTATTTATATATTTATATATAGAAATAGATGCAAAGTATATTGAAAAACATTTATGGGTTATGGATATGAAATGATGGACTACGTTTGAGAAGACGATGAATAGGAGTGAATGCTAAAATGGACATTCTGTTGTGGGGTGTTTTTGGTTCTCTCTTCACAATCATCAAAAGGGAGGTTTTCAGCATAGTTAGTTTTTAAATGCACACCTCTTTCTCTCTCTTTCTCTCTCTCTCTCTCTCTCTGTCTCTCCTTCACTCCTTCACTCCCTTTCTCTGTGTGTGTCTCTCTCTCTGCTTTGTGGGTAGGCCTCAGACTGGCGGTGGGCTTGCCGGGGTGGGCGAGCGGGACAACAGCTTGTGGAGAACAGAGGCCCATTGAGCCGAAACTGCTGCTGCTGCTGCTGCTGCTGCTGCCACCGCTGCTGTCGCTGCGGTGAGACGGGTGAGTGGGTTGGGCTGGGGGCAGCAGTGACGGTGGGGCCGGGCGACAGGAAGTCATTATAATTTGCATCGAGATTGGTTTGACCCACGCCTGTCCGAGCCCAGGATGCAAGTGAGTGGATGCAGCAGATGTTGGGGGGATGGGGTTGGGCATCCCATAGAGAAGGCAGACAGCTGTGCTTTGTCTATCCGAGCCAGGCCATTGTGAGAGGCGAAGAAAAAGAGAGAGAGAGAGGAGAGAAGAGAGAGAGAGGAGAGAAGAGAGAAAGCGAGTTGGGTTACAGAAGGAGATAAAGTTGGAGAGGGAGAGAAATAGAGACATGCAAAAAGGAGAGAAACTGGCTCTGTCAGCGCTCCGGAGAGGAAGGCTCGGCTGGGATGTTCGATTGTTGCTGGGATGCGCAGGCAACTCGGACAATGCAGTGGCTGGTGAAAAAGCGACCTTCATTCGATCCCAAATACTTTCCATTCCCTGTCCCAGACGAGCCAAATGGTGATGAGCAGCAGATAGCTTGTGTGTATAGATCAGTCCACATGCTCTCCTTGAAAGTTTTCTAAACTTGCACAAACTCCCATACAGCTACCCAGCTTCAACTATCTCATCTTCCCATGACTGCTCTGTTAACAAATTCAAATCAATCACACACATATTCCCCTGCTAGCAGGCTGCAAACGCATAATTGTTCCAGTCTACAAGCCCACGCTTATTACTGAAGGGATCTGGACACACTGCAATGAAGACACAAATATAGAAGTTCACTAGAAGTTCTCTCTAGAAGTTCAGACCAACTTTAGATGGTGGGGAGGACCTATCTCAAGCTTCTGGGGACTTATGGGGAGGACGATCTACTGTACAAATGTCTCAGACACCAATTTCTCAATTTTTTAATTAGAATATGACCAGAGAACACAGGAAATATGTGCACAGTAGGCCATTTAAATACACATAAAATTTTGTTTTTGTTATGATACCAGTCCAATTTAAGTCTCAAGGTACCATTAGATTTGTTGTTTTAGCAGTGTTATAATGACCAATCACCCAAGGGTGAAGCTCTTGATGGAGCTGTCGTTCCCCACCCAGGCCACTGATGGGCATGCCTGGCCTGCCAATAGCTGCTGGTAGAAACAGCTACGAAGGGGGTCTGGAGATCAGCTGCTGACTTGACCGTGGCTCACCATAAAACTGACGCTGCTGTGTCAAGAGCATTTTGGCAGGGCGCAAAGTGGAGGAGCCACCTGGAAAGTACTGTACATCTCCAGTGACCCTCTTCATTGTATTCCCAGGTGGTAATACAGTGTCAGCTTGCCTCATCAAGGCTCTTTGAATAGAAACCTTTGGCCACACATTTTCCACAGCAATGAACTCTTCCAGCTGTAGCTTTTCAATGAGATCTTCCATCTGTCAAAGTGTCATCATCTCATTCCCACTTCTGATACCAATTGCCCCTCAACAGCCCCCTCCCCCCCGACAATTGCAGTTCTCATTCCTGCTCTGCGAATTACATATAAAGGTTACTCTTCACATAAAATAGAATTTAGGTGTGTGCAATCTGCATGAGTTTTTATTTAAAACAAAGACAATTTATTTCTGAGTATGAATTATCAGGCAATTTTGAAGATGCCATATGCCTTATGGACACTTATTAGCATAGCCTACTAGAGTGAGCATGATAAGATATGCATATTTGTTGGAACAAATCAGGTAACAAATAAACTTGTTTGAGACAGACACTTTTTCAGGCTAACATTATTAAATAAATTAGGGTTTACTAATTTGTAAAGTTGATTTGATATATCAATATATCAGGCTACTTCCAGATTGTGCTAGTGAGTTTGTTTAACTAACAATGTTGTGAAAACAGTGTTCACATTACATGTTAAAGGTGCTCCCTAAGCGATGCCACACGTTTTTTAGGCTAAAACATTTTATGTCACTTACTGCAAACGTATTAGCGGTCTAATATTGATAATGTTTACAACATTAGAAGGAAACATGATATATTGCTATGCTAATTTACTCGTTTTTTTACTCGTTTTGAATATTTAATTCTCAAAGTTTCAACTGTCCCACCCTTAGAATGGCGTGAATGACTGAGGGAGGAGAGCCGTGAATACAAGTTTCAAAATAAAAGCGATAGTTTGTTTATTTTTTCTGAAGAGATGCATATTTTCCCCTTGGGATCTACAATATCATGGTCTCTACGGAAATCAATAAGACCTAGTGAATAAAATTCAAGACAGTCAACAAAATTCAATACTTTTAAGGCCTTAATTTGACAACGTTAAATTTAAAACTTTTTCAATACTTTTAAGACCCCGCGGATACCCCGGACAATAAAGTTGAATCGAATCGAATCTAATCTAATCTAATCAATGAGTTAGAGCCAGAACCAGTACCAATCGGCTTCAGCTTCCCCCTTGGGAGATTGGTCATTATAACACTGCAAAAACAACCAATCGAATGGATGCAAAAGAATAGAACCTGAACCTGAAATGCTTTTTTTGTTTGTTTTTTTATATTCCCTCAATCTTCTGGTTGAATTCTAATAAAGACAATGAGAAATAAACATATCCTCATAACATTGCTAAAACAACAAATCTAATGGATGCCTAACATTTTTACACGTTATAAAAGTCCATTCCTTCTCTGTTCACCAAATCATGTTCTCTCAGAGTCTTGAACACATGGGTGACTACCTTCAGAGATTGACCAGCCCTGATTGACTCTGACCCTTCCAGCAGTTTATGGTGAGTGTACAAACCGCTCGTGTCCTCACCTTTCCCCCCTCCCCCCTCGCTGCCTTCTGCGGTGCCTGGTCCCAGTCCGCAGTCTCGCTGCCAAGTGTTAATAGCTGGCACGCATTTTTTCTCTCTGTTCGTAGCCTATGTAGGGCAGCAATACCGCATAAACACATCAATTATTTACATGCACCTCTCCATTGTCTCGCTCGACTCTCTGGCCCCGGATTTTCCCCTGGAGCTCTTTAATGCTCGACAGGGCCTGGCGAAATATATAATTTTATTGACTATAATGAAGCTTGAAAGGTTATTATTCAAATGATGCAGAACGAAAATGCGGATTCGCAGAGAAATTGACGGACGCGTCGTGTTTGAGGGATGCACAAATAACGTTATCAGCATACTAGCAGGACTATGATTATTATTCTCTGTTTTATTTTATTTTTATTTTTTTTTTTTTTGGGGGGGGGGGGGGTGCAGGTTTTTTTTAAAGTCTGAGGGGTTGAGCAAGGCGAGGAGGAAGAGGAGGAGTGAGCGGCACAGTGAAACAAGCCTCGGGCCATCACAGGGAGGTCAGTCGAGAGAGAGAGAGAGAGAGAGAGAGAGAGAGAAGCAATCTCCAGGCGCCGGAGCTGTCTCACCTACACGAAAACCTATTACAGTCACGGTCTCTCTGATGTTATGACAGAGACATGAGCCGCGGAGAGGAAGAAAAAGGTGGGGGAAAGCAATGATTTTCTTTCTGGGTCCAAATGGATTTTAAATCTGATTTGATCAAAATGTAGGGTCGCTTTTTTGGAGGGCGTGGGTGGCTGGCTGGGGGAGTCTAGGAAGACATATGCCTTTAACGATGGTTGTCAACTATGTTTGAGCAAATGATGACTTTGGATGCAATCTCTTGGCCACGTGTTACAGTAATTCTACCCTAATGCATGTATATTGGTACATACTCACAGACACACACACACACAGACACATGTACATACACACTCTATTTTCTCTCTCACACTCGTTTGGGTTTTTAGCAAGGCTGTAGACTGGATCGTTTAACACATTAGTGCGTCCCTGGGGTTGTCGATTATGCGCTCACGATCCGACACAGTGTGGCTCGCTGTGCGATTCCAGGTAGGTGGTTACACACACGGTAGCACAGCTAGTCTCGGCGGGCTGGGGGCCGCCCGCGTTCTGATTCCCACCGCCACATGAGGCGGATGCGCTCATGCTCGGCACACACACACACACACACACACACATGGGCCTTGGAGCCTCTGCAGCCAGAGCTAACACGCCACGTCAAATTCCCCAACCGCTTCAGCAGTCAGCTGTGCGTTCACATGATTCCCACAGCAACAACAACAGCTCTATAACAGAGAGAGAGAGAGAGAGAGAGAGAGAGAGAGAGAGAGAGAGAGAGAGAGAGAGAAATAGCGCAAGAGAGAGTGCAAGAGAGAAAAGGACAGAAATGTAATCAAGGCTCTCCTTGAAAAGGAATAATCCAAAAGCAGTTGAAATAATAGGGCCTGATGCCTGTGTTTCTCTCAGACTCTTTTGGTGGAAACCACACTGGAGCTGGTGCCGCGCTGCGGCTCGCCTTTCAAAGGGAGACTCCAGTGCCGAGCAGGCCCAGTATAAATAAGAACACAGTGGCCTGCACTCTGTCGTTAGCGCCAGAGGACTCCACATGATCCCTCACAAAGGGCCCAGTGTCTCTCTCTCTCTCTCTCTCTTTCTCTTTCTTTCTCTCTCCTCTCTCTCTCTCTCTCTCTCTATCTGCCTCCCTCTCTCACCCTCTCCCTGTCTCAGTTTAGCACCATGCTCGCAGAGCAGAGGGCCTCTCTCTCCTCTTTGCCCTCTGGCCTTTCAGCACATCACCTGACGTCTTCATGATCTCCACTGAGTTGAACCTGTTGTTCTGGCCAGTGGGTGGGTGGTTGGATGGGGTGCAGGGGTTAGGGTTAGGTTTGAGATTGGGTTGGGCTGGGGTTGGGTTGGTTGTCGGGGGAGGGAAGACAGAGAGGGGATGGGTTATTGGACTCGTGATGGGTTGTTATGTCATCTGCACACATCTCCTCTCCACGGCAACATCCCATCCGTCCCTCTCTGGTGCACATGTGTGCTGCATTAGGCATTGTTATGCCACGGTTACCTTCTGCGCGCTCGGCAGGGACTGGGACTACACAGCCATTTCTTTCTAAAGAGAACCGTATGTGTGTGTGTGTGTGTGTGTGTGTGTGTGTGTGTGTGTGTGTGTGTGTGTCGACATTTAATTGTGTTCTGCGTGTGGTGTGTGTGTGTGTGTGTGTGTGTGTGTGTTTATGTGTGTGTGACATTTGCGTGTGCGTGTGTGTGTGTGTGTGTGTGTGTGTGTGTGTGTGTGTGTGTGTGTGCACAATTGCGTGTGCGTGTTGTGTGTGCGTGTGCGTGTGTGTGTGTGTGTGTGTGCGTCACGTAGAGAGCAGATCCCCAGTAAAGGAGAAACTACCCTGAGGGGAGGTGAGGTGAGTGGAGTGCCAGGAAGTAAGTTCTGCAGATGGGGAGTTCTGGCCTCTGCCACGCTCCCTCTCTCTCATGGGGAATATGCCAGCTAAAACACCTCTGTGCTAGAAGCAGTCTCACCCCACCCCCTCCAACGGTATGCCGGTAATGGCTAAAGCAGAGGCACTGTCATGGGGGGCAATGGGTAATGTGCGATGCGGTGTGTGTACGCCCGGCTGGAATTGGTACCGGTCGGACACCGAGCAAGTGATTATTGCGTTTGGGGGGGGGGGGGGGTTGGGAGTTTGGGCCGCCCCGTGGGGGCCAGACGGGGAGTGTTTGAGCAGTTGTGTTTTCTTTGTGCAGCCAGGCCTGCTATCGCATTACTGCACACATGCTGAGGCAGCAGCAGCAGCCTGCCCAGCCAACCCAGCCCCTCCCCCATCCATCTCGTCCCCACCCAGGCCTCCATCCAGCACCACCTAACCACCCATCCGCTGCCCCGCCACCCCACCCGTCCTGACTGCCTGCCTGCCTGCCTGCGTCCGCAGGGGATCCCTCACTTTCGCTCAGGCACCTAACGCGGCCAGCCTCCCCTCGCACTGCTCGCATCCACACAGACACAGGCCCCCAGGCTCCGGGGGCTGCCTTGTGCTGGAGCCAAGAGGCCGGCCAACTGGGCTAAAATCACACCAAGCTGAAGTTGACACACTTCACACACAGCCACACCGCAGTCTCTGCAGCTGCAGTTTCTAAACCGGTACTCTCGAAAAAAGAAAAGAAAAAAAAAACCTCTCCGTGGCCTTAACGACCAGTCGCAGAAAAAGAGGCTAAAAAGAGGCTAAAAGTTGCTAAAACTATTTTGTCAAAGAAAGTAAGCGGTGGAAATTAGTGATTTCTAAACACGTGTTTCATTTTCCAGAAAAAAAAGAAAGAATAAAAAAAAGGAAAACAAAAAAAGGCAAAACCGAGCAGCCCACTGGCCTGTTTTCTTTTCCCTGCTGGCAGAGTGGCCCAAGCGCCGACGGTTTTGAAGATGTTTCCTCTGCGCTCAGGAGCTCCTTTTTGACACAGTTCTCCGTACTCTGGGGCGGGGAGGGAGCTTGTAAAGTCAGCAGCCATACATTACGGTTTAATAATAATCCCTGCCTTTATTAGATCGGCTGCAGGGGGAAGGGCATCTTAACTGGCCGTAAAGCACAATTCATGGCTGGCACAAAGAGCACCTGTACTGTAATATACAGTACCGGCTGTTACACATACTCCCTGACAGAGAGCTCATTTCAGGAGCCGTCTTCACTGGGTAGACACCAGCACAAAGCGTTTGTTTGTGTGTGTGTGTGTGTGTGTGTGTGTGTGTGTGTGTGTGTGTTGTGTGTGTTTGTGTCTGAGGCACCAGTGGGGCCTGAGAAGTGAATCAGAGTGTGTGGGTATTAATGACGTGCTGGCATTTTAAACAAGTTTGGCAACAACAATGGGGCCTAAGTATGGCCGCGTCCAGGCTCGCGTGGTCGGTGGAAAAGTGGCTGGTAGCGCTCGTTGTGTTTTATCGGCTGATTTTATGAACTCCATTGATTTTTGTGAGACTCCCAGCCCCCCCCCCCCACCCCTTTTAATGCAAATGCTTACACGGCTTTCTGAGTCCCGTGGTGGACTTCTCAAGAATTCTGTTTGTAGGTTTCCCTTCCGCCTGTTTCAAAGCAGAATGCAACGGGGGGGATTTTTGTTCTCACTGTTGATAAAATTGCGGTGAAGTGTCTGCACAAGTATAGTGTCCTGTCATATGCTGGTTGAGTTTTGAAAGACAAACAGCTGAAGCGATGATATTTAATGGAGTCATTTTCTATTGTGTTATTTTCCAGACCAAAACTTTTTGTCAAGAGAGGGAGACCTGCTATTAACAGCCTGAGAGCAGGAAACTACTATGTGATTGGCATAAATAATGATTCTGCCCGGCGCCAGATGGCTTTTAAAGGAAATGGGTGCATCTTCGGTGCATTTTGCACGGCTCGGTAACTTGCCCTTTGTGGGGGTTTGTGAGGATGGGTGCCTCGGCGATCTGCCGCCTCGCCGCTGTGGAATTCAGCCGAGTGCCAGTTGCCTGCGTGCCCAGCCCATCCCATCCCATCCCCATCTCCGATAGAGAAAGACCTGCTCTGTGCCCGCTCCCAACTGCTCAGAATGTGGGCAGACTACCAAGTGCCATGCCAGCAGAGCATGCCCCCCCACAGGAGTGGCAAGGGTGGGGAAGGAGGGGAAGCAGGGGTGGTGGTGATGGGACTCTTGCAACAGACGAAAAATGGGTTCTGTTGGCGAGCCATTGACATAGTTGTCATTGAGCGCTGATTCAAATGGACTTGTGAAATTAGTCCCCTTCAGAGGCGGTGCCGTAGCGCATAAGTGGCACAAATAGGCAGACAAATCACATCAAAGCCATTCACTGCATTCCAGTATCCTCAATTGGTTCGAATTGAATTAGCTCAATATTGTCCTGTATGGATTGGCAGAGTAATTTGGGTATCGCTCACTGAGAGCTGGTGGCACTCACGTGGGTGATGTGTAATTCTGATATACACACATCCGCTCACGCACACACATACACACACACGCAAACACACACACCTACAGGTCACACACGTAGTGAGTGAAATAGGTATACACACAAAGAGTAGAAAAACACTTTTTTTACACGGTTGACATTTCCCGCCCCAGCATCTGACGCATTTCTCTGAATATGCGCAGCATCACACATTCCATTTCATTTGAGCCCGCTGCCAAATTTTAATTTCGTTTTACCAGGTCTAAAAAATTCAATTGAAGTCAAATGCTCAGTATAATCTATGTGTGCAAACACATTCCTCAGCCCACACCCAGAATATAAGGAGCCAAGTGGAGGCAAAAAGTGTTTTTTAATGCAGCCTGTTTGTTTTAGAGAGTTCAGTTTCTTTTTGAATCAAGAGATCATTTGCATCCAATTTTAATTTTTCAATTACATTGCTTTACAAAAACGATTTTGCTGGTGACTGTGGGTGGTAGCAGGGACTTTTTTAAAGCCTCATTCACTTTCAGGGGTCAGCGGGGGGAGTCTCTCAAGGCAGTAGATTTTTTAAATTAACTGCACCCCATCAGAATCCCCTTTTCTGTGCATGTGTGTATCAAAGAACTTTCTGGAACACAGCCCCAGAGGGTGTAGTGAAGTGTGGTGGGGCTGAGGCTCATTACCACAGGGATACTGCCATTGACTGGTTGTGCGGAGGAAGGAGGTGCTCAGAGGCTGAGAGATGCTGGCTGTCCCCAGAGTCTCCAGGCTGCCTTCCTCAGCATTTTTCACTGTTCCTGAAACACCACAGAGCAACGCTGGCCCCAGGGAGCTACTAAGCTCTCTCTCTCTCCCTCTGTCTCTCTCTCTCTCTCTCACACACACACACACACACACACACAACACACACATATATACACACACACATGCATGCATGCACACACACGCACACACACACACACACACACACACACACACACACACACATACACACACACTCCAGTAGAGTCAAGCACAGCAGAAAAACTTTGCATTTACATCAGAAGGAAAATTAGCATAGCACTGCACCACTCGAGTCGACATACGGCACGATTGGGCTATATCGCACATACTAATCAGCCAGTCCAGTTGCATTTCTGTTGGATTATATAAACTAGTCAGATAGTCTCTTTGTGGGGCCTTCGAAGTCCGGATGGTGTGCCAGTGTTTATTTATAAATTATTGATTGTTCCCGGGCGCTGTTTGTGACATGTCGATTGAAGTGAATTTGAAGATCATAATGCCTTTCTAGTCGCTAATTTGATGTGTTTATGTACTCTCACTGCACGCCCCTTTATTGTAAACATGGGATGTTGTCCCAGAGGATTGAAAGCGAAATGCCATATGTGCTCATTTGTCACTTGCGTGGATGATTTCACTTTGAGCACCATCATTGTTTTTAAAATAGACTCACCTGCTAGATTGAATTGTGCTGTGCCGCTCTGTGATTTCTTCCTCTAGCTAGAAAGACAAGGGTGCAAAGGAACACTCGCACTTGCTCATGTAGCTCAGGCAATCTGCTTGTCTCCATGCAGACGGCTTCCTGCCATGATGAAAGATTTCTTCGGGTGCTAGCACCCCTCCTTCCCTCTAGCTGGGTTCTTTGACTGTTTACACGTGGAATATAAATGTAATGCAATGTGACAGCTCATCATTTAAGCAGACAGGTTGCTGTCACAGAGCTAATGTTGCAGCGAGTCCTATTGAAGTGGAAACGATGATTCTGTTGAGACGACCGGTATCCACGAGCTTCATTATATCAGCACTCAATCTCATTTATCATTTCAAATCATTTCGGCCCATGTCTTGTTACATCGGGGCGTGTTCAGGAATGTATCTACATTTCAGGTCAGTGCAAGAAACCCATCCTCCTTATATTCCAAAATAAGAGTACCTCTTTAATTTAAAATCCTTGTCTGCCAGAGGTGGGGGTGGGGAGGTTGGTCAAAGCAGATTGATTTTTATCAAAAGATATGAGCTTGCTAACCCATAGGGGAATAGGCTTTGATTTTCTACAAATGCAGCAGTTGCCTTCTCTAACCCTGAGGTTAAGCCAGCAAGCTGCCAGCTCACCAGTGTAACCCCCCCACACACACACACACACACACACACACACACACACACACACACACACACACACACACACACACACACACCACCCAGCCCTCAGTGCTGTGCCAATTCATTTACATTTATAATACCAGGAGAACACAGTGGCAAACATGAGGAAGGGAAAAAAAACTAAACAGAAACACAAAGATACAACAAAATCAGCTTGTAGCCTTCAATAAGCGGATCGTTGTATAACCTGGCTGTCATGCCAAATGAATTTCCTCATGCAGAATGCAGTCCAACACGTGCATGTGTCCCAATGCTCACCAATTATGCTCTGTGATTTGTAATGAGACACTGTTTGGATGCACATTTGTTTATTTGCCGGATCTCTCTCTCTCTCCTCACTCACTTCGTCTCGCTGTTCTGTTTTTTTGTTGTTGTTTTGTTTGTACGGCCCCTGTGTCTTTTGTGTGGTAAAGACTGCAGTGGGAAAGGAGCCAGCCATAGCACTGGTGTTATACCTGCAGCCTGTCCCACACCTGGGACGTGACCTTTGAACTTTGTTATAATGAGTCTTACCCTACCTCTGAGTCCTGGCCTAGTTTCCACATTTGTCAGACTCCTGTGCCACATTCGGCAGGCGAGCAGAGGAGCATGACTCACTCTCAACCTTGATTGACCTCCCCCCCACTGCCTCAAGATGAAGAAAAAAAAAAAAAAACGAGAAGGTAAATTCCACCTAAACTGTGATTCTGCATTTCAAGTAAGGGGATCTTCCATCCAGGGATTTTTTGTCTTGCTTAAAAAAGTGAATCTCTTCAAGGTTTAGCTCCCATCAATAAAACTCAAATCCCCCTGTTGTTGCAAGGAAGACTGACCTGATTTGTGCAATGGGCACGTTAATCCAGGCATCATTCCCTCTGCTGAGCCAAACGCTCTCCATCCCGCTAACCATTGAATCGCTTACAAAATGAATCCTTCAGCCATCATCATTGTTGGGTTTATTGTGTCTAAGACCAGACACTTTCAGAGTGGTGGATAGGGGCGGCATTTTCCCAGGGATGCCCGATGATTACTCTGTTTAGGCAGTGGAGATGTTTACTACCAGTGTAATGTTCCAGGCTTGGGGGGCTGAGTGTGTGGTGTGTGTGTGTGTGTGTGTGTGTTTGGGGGTGTGAACGCTGATCTTGTGTTGATCTTTTTCAGCTTGAGGGTGAGCATCAGGATGGAATAGGAGGCTTAGTCTGATCAATTTGCTTGCTTTGCAGCATTGGCAGGCAGTAATCGGACAAGCACCGACTTAAAACAGCACTATTTGTGCTTGTAGCGGTGATGTCTACTGCCGGCTTATCCAACAAATGATTGCTTGAAATACCCAGTGATCATTTGATAATATGTATCTTCTTATGTTGTAGAAAATCCTAAAGCTGTTGTTTATTTTTCATAAAATTAACTTGAAAAACAGACCAACAGTGGCACCCATTTTCCTATTGTGCTTTTATGAAAGGTTTTGAACAGAATTTAATGGGCAATTTACCATGATATTTTACGAAACATACTGCATTGTTTTAATCCATAGTGTGTTACTGTCTTATTTATAATCGCATTGAAGAACCTCTGTATGACTGCTCTATCCAAAAATTCATGCAATCCTCTACACAACACTCCTTTAAGAATGTTTTGTTCTCGTACTTCACCTTGGCTGACAAGGGCTTCTACTAGTGCCTGCTTCAGCTTCAGAGAGGCATTCAACCACTGAATTATAATTAGTATTTACCTAATTGGCAAATGGAGATAATTTCGCCATTCTTGGGTATAATTGGGAACCTTTAAAAGATGTCCCCGTTGAATCTGTCAGGGGCACATTGGACAGTAGTGCACAGGAGCTTGCTTTCATTTGTCTTGGCCATTAACTCTCATTTACATTTTGTGGTTGGAACTGGACCAAGACTGTACATCACAGTGGAGGTTTTCTCATTCTCCTTTGACCCTGGACTGTGCAGTTCATTGTGGATGCTAGTGTTGTACAGGCAAGAACAGATGCGCATGCTGTTTTTTTAAAGTGATGTTTGCAGCCTAAGATGTTAATCTGTGAAAAATGAATGTGCAATTGGAGCGTGATATCTAAAGAAACACCTAGGCAATGTTCATTTTATCTGATTAGGTGGATTAGTCGCATTAAGGAGGAACAAAAGACATTTCTGTTGCAAACTTCTACTCTTGTCTGCTCAGACTTCAATATTGTTTTGATCATAACTAATATAGGTCACTCCCCTGAATTACTACGGGTTTATCAGGAAAAAACATCATATCATCTTGGAATAATCAGCTTGCTACAGAATATTATGTAGCCTATAGTTTCATTACCAGCATTAATAGTTCATATGAATTTTAAACAGTGGTCTTGCAAAAACAAGACAATCATGGTCAAGAGTTTAATTTTTTTTGCACCAATCCTTTTTAATCCAACTGTACTGGAATCTTAAAGGATTATTTAAAGAGTGGATGTCTCCGTCATAATCTTTCATCCTAATCTTGAATTATAATTCTACATTGTGTTTGTTTACTTGTGTTTCAGCAGGCTGAGGGTTTCTATATGTGGATGTAGCCTAATTTATATCACCATGAAAAAAGCTAGTTTTTAAATTAGCCTATACCTTTGATAAAATATATTGCAAGGCGATATGTTCAATGTGATCGCTGTTAACAGAATAGGTAATGTCAGTGTTATTGACATCACCATTATTGAAATTATGCAATCTCATGAAATTAAATCATAGATAATCAGATTGCACCCGTTGCCCGGTACCGGACAGGGGTATGGGCGGGGATATGTCTTTGTATTGGTCTGGCCCTAGTTCGCACAGCGATACTCATCAAGGGGAGTGCAGCTCACTGCAGTGTAACGAAAGTAGTGGTCTTACATTTCACAGGCTCTCCAGCGCCACGCCAAGCCAGCGTCACAGCCACAGCCGTATTCTGTCGTTTTTTTTTTATCTGCGTTGAATCATTCTAACGCACCGGGACTTTGGAGATACGGACCGCGTGCAAATGTTAAAAGTCAATCTGGATCATATGCTACGTTCATCCTTTATGCGCTCTCCAGCGGCAAAACCTGGCGAGGGGAGTGAACTGACAGAGTTCTGCTATGTAAACTGACACCAGCATCTTTCTCGTTTTCTCGTTGTTTGGAAAGAAAACATGGGGAGACAAAGACGCTATGCCTAAATGCTTTTTATGCTCGAAAATGTGGAAACTCTGATCAATGAAGGTGTTATTCCAGCTTGGACTTTACTAGGCTCGACGAAAGGTTGCGTTCCAATATTCCGTGCTTTACGGAATCGGTTGTGCTAAAAGACTTCACAGCCTGAATATTACATTGTTACTACTGCGAGGGGGCACCGTACAAGATACTACCTTCACTAAGGTAAGCTTGTTGTCATTAACTGTTGTAGCGCTAGTTTGATGTTATGTGAAATAATTACTCATGATAATTTGTTTTTCAATTGAACCGAAAAACGGGACGAGGCGATGAAGAAACCATCTGACTATATTTTGTAGCCTCGTCAGTCGGTTGTTGATCCCCAACTGTTGCAAAGCGGTTTGGTTTCGCAAAGTTTTTGTCCAGTTTTTCCATTGCAAAGCCCTGTTTTAAGTAGTCAGATTTATCGGGATGAAAGTTTATCTTAATTTGCTTATGTGGCCTAAAACGTAGCGCACTGCGGTTTGTTGGAAGCAAATCAGAACTACTCGCCGACGTTTAAAAAATACACTGACCATGTAAATAGCGGTGACTCAGTTGGACGTCAAAAGTGTCTACAAGGGGAGGTGATGCTTTTCTTTTCGCGTTTTAGTCCTACAAAACGCAAGGGCTGACTATTGCTTTAAATACGTGTGCCACGTTACAGCAAATTATACATTTTGTTTTCCAGCACACATTCGTTTGTGACTTGCAACTGTCAGTATGACACAGACCGCCTGCCTTGTCGTTTAGGAGATTTCCCCCCTCCATAGACAAAATGACATATATTTGGACGCTCAGACTATTTAAAGGCCCTCTTGATTGAAGTATTACACGAACTGTGAATTCTGTCGCTGATAAAATGGTAGGCTTATTCTGCTCAAAGCGACTTCAGTGAAAAACACTACGTGTTTTCTTTTTAGCTTTCTTCAAGCGGTAATGAAATAAGTATTAGCTGCAGCTGGGTGATTACAGTAATTACAGCGTGACCAGTGGAGAGAGACAAGCAGAATGGACTGGACTGACGCTCAGAGAAATGGACATGGGTCATTTTGTGAGAGTGCCTGGGTATGTTGTACACAAACAGCTATTTCTAAGCTCAGCATCCATCTCCTTGTGGGAATTGTGCATATGTCTGTGTTTCTAATTTTGTTGATGTATGCTTCTGTGTGTATGTGTGTGTGTGTGTGTGCGCTCGCGCAAGCATCTGTCTGTGAGCTAAAGTTGGCATGTGTTAAGTAGACACAAATGATATTGGAAAAGTTCCTGTGACTAGACTCAATCTTCCGATTTCACAATGCAATCTAATCAGGCTAACCTCTCCATTAATGTGGTCTTCCTGTGAGGATGTGCAGTGGACAGTAGGCACTTTGAGGGTGCGGGTGTGTGTGTGTGTGAGGAAGTTGACAGCGACGGCCCACACTCTCAGCTCCTCTGCCCACATGTGAAACTGTCCATTGAGAGTCAAATTTGGCTCCTGCTGAGGTTGATCTCTTCATTGTCTCAAGCACAATAGAGCCACATCCTTCCTCGCACCAAAGTAGACAGCTAGCACACACACACACACACACACACACACACACACACACACACACACACATACGGGGGAAGGTTTATTGGCAGCCCCTCACAATGTGGATGTGTCTCCATCCTCCATCTCCATCCCATACACCCACCATCACTTCCATCTCCAGTCCCGTCATTCACCGGAATGGCTGGATGAGGTCAGCATGGCTCACATGGAGGGGCACCCATGACATGGCTCACACACACGGGGCAGCTGCTGGAGAAATGCTGACCCCCCACCCCAACCCCCTTCGCAAAGCTCGGGGAGCAGATGTTAGCTCTCATCTGCAGCCGCCTCTGGCCACGCCAGGGCCGCACTACACGCATTTCACATTGGCCCGGGCACGCTCAGATAGTCACTATGGTGAATATCTGTGTGCTGCCATCATCATCCACTGTGGGGAAGCGAATCACCTGCTGCGCTGGCTCTCTTGGTCCCTTCCTGGCCCACGCTGAGCTCATGCAAGTCTGTATGACGTTCATGTTCACGTTATCTCAGTGAGTGATGGTGCATGCATGTACTATGTTCACACCCAACTGCCTGTGTGTGTGTGTGTGTGTGTGTGTGTGTGTGTGTGTGCGCGCACACATGCATGTGGTGGGTTGGAGGGTTTCTCAATGCTTGACACATAATTAGAGCCTGACCAAGAGCCAGCCATTTATACAGCATTATATTAACAGAATGTGCCTGGATGACATCATGCTTATCGTGCTCTTTCACTCCCCCTCTCTCTCTCTCTCTCTCTCTCTCTCTCTCTCTCTCTCTCTCTCTCTTTCTCTCTCTTTCTCTCTCTGTTGCTCTCTCTCCCAGTCCTTCTCCATCCATCTCTTTGTCCTAACTCTCAGTCCCCCTCTCTCTCTTTCCTCATGTCTCACCTCTCCAGTTCTCCCAGACGCTCTCTCTCTCTCCATCTCTCTCGCCCAGCTGTAATTCATTTTTCTCAGCTTATCACCTCCCTCTCCTGGTTCCTCTCCATTTCCCTCTCCCTGTCTCTCCCATCTCTCTCTCTCTCTCTCTCTCTCTCTCTCTTTCTCCCTTTGTCTCTTTCCTCCCTGCTCTCCTCTCTCTCTCTCTATCTCTCTCTCTCTCTTTCCTCCTGCTCTCTCTCCCCCCTCTTTCTCTCTCTCTTTCTCTGTGTCTGTCTCTCGCTCTCTCTGTTTCTCTTCCCTCCTGCTCTCTCTCCTCTCTCCTTCGTTCTCTCTCTCTCTCTTTTCTCTGTGTCTGTCTCTCTCTGTTTCTCTTTCCTCCTGCTCTCTCTCCTCTCTCCCTCTTTCTCTCTCTCTCTTTCTCTCTCTCTTTCTCTGTGTCTGTTTCTCTTTCCTCCTGCTCTCTCTCCTCTCTCCCTCTTTCTCTCTCTCTCTCTCTCTCTCTGTCTCTCTGTGTCTGTTTCTCTTTTCTCCTGCTCTCCTCCCTCTCCCTCTCCACATCTCTGTGTGTAATGAGGGAGCTAGTCTTCCATCAGGTCCTTTGCACGTCCACCAGCTTGACTGTTAGGGGGCTGAGCCTGATGTTTTGCAGTTAGCCATAGGTGTGTGTGTGTGTGTATGCAAAGGATCTCCAGCAGATGGGTCATCTGGTCTGTGTGTGTGTGTGTGTGTGTGTGTGTGTTTTGAGCCAGCAGGGGGATGGGGCGGAGGATGGCCCCAGCAGGGTGTCTGGTCTGAGAGGTGGGGTGCAGAGAGGCCTGAGTGGTTTTAAGAGGGGAGGTGGAGATGATGGTCAGGGGTTAGCTGTGTCCACCGTTTGGCACATCCTCCCCGAGGTCTGTCTGTGTGCACGTGTGCTGGAGGGAGGCTGCAATGTGTGCGCAGCTGTGAACCAGAGAGGGAGAAGTAGACATACACACACACATGCACACACACACACACACACACACACACACACACACACACATATGCACGCACAAATGCACCCATTCGCACATCGACAGAGTGCTGTGAAGTGTGGATGTATTCCCTACAGCTGACTGACACATGCAGCATTGCACCCACCCATGCATGACCCCCTCCTCCACCTCCCCCTCACGTGCCCACACTCACACACACACACACACACACACACACACACACATACATTTACACACACACACACACCGGTTCCATTCCTGACTCTTATTTGCTCTGCCTGCATAGAGGGAGTGTGCTCCCCACAGTGTTAGCGCTGTCTCCTGGGGTCGCCCCAAACACCCGGAGGCTTTCAGGCAGAGCGTCGAGGCGTGGAAACAATCACCCCTGCCTGAAATGAGTCCCGTTAGTCAGTCTATCTGATACGGCTGGCGGTTGTCACATGCGCGGCTCGCATATGGAAAATATAGAGCAGTGGAAAGGTGGAGGCTGCCTGCCCACCCGCCTGCTTGTTACTAGTATCGACCATCTGCTGCTCGGCTGCACCCCCCACCCCCCAAGGCTGGTGTGTAGTGATTTCTTCAACTGTGGGTGTATTTGTGTGTGTGTGTGTGTGTGTGTGTGTGTGTGTGATGAGGATGTACACAAACAAGAAGACCAATGCATGTGTTGTAGTTTGTGTAGATTATTGGTCTTTACCTGTGTGTGTTTGCCCACTATACATATATGCTGCCAAGCCGAGCAGACATTTATTTCTATGACTTTTGTTTACTCAATAGCCTACATAGTTGTGATGTGGGAATCAAAGCCAATTGCAGAACAACAGCACAATGTGAAAAGGTATTCATGAAAAGAAGCAATCAGTATTAGAGGTGTGTGTTGTTGTGTTTGCCGGTCTGGCTGTGTCAGTGTTTGTCCCGTTTTGGGAAATGCTTGGTTACCTCCGGAGCCAGAAACGTGCCTCTCCCTGCCCGAAAACCGGGTCAGCCTTTTTGATTTTGTGCATTTGCCGCTCTTGCTTTGCTGCAGCAGGTGAAACCTGGATTGGATTAAATTGGTTGGCCAATGATTTCCTTTTGTGTGAGTAGTACGCCAATAAGTCTCTATGTGAGAGCGTGTCTACTCAAAAAACACAGAGTTTGGAACAGCTGAAAATGCTGTGTGCCCGAGTGCCTTTTTTTAGGCAAGGAAAAAGTGTTTCCTTTCCCGTCCTTAACAGATGTGTCGCTCTAATTAGGCTTTGATTATTTATCGAACATCAGCTTAATTAGTACATTCCAGACATGGCAGACATCATACACTTAATTTGTGATATCTGAGGAGAAGTTCAGAGAGCCTCTTCATTTCTTTTGTAGACGTTTTTGTTAAAAAATGCTAGTCTTGTTGGTGTAGTTAGTATCCTCACAAAGCGTCTTATCTCTGTTTGTGTGTATGAGAGAGAGTATGTGTGTGTGTTTCTGGTTGCTTGTGTGTGTGTTTTTTTCTGTTTTGTCTGTTTTTGAGTGTGTGTGTGTGTGTGTTTGACAGCGTTCACGCTACATGGTTTCTCTGGTGGAGTCTGCAGAGGCTGGTCTGCTGCGGTGGCCAGTGCGTGTGGATGAACAGCGGGAGGCCAGCGTGTTCTCCCCAGCTGAGCGTCACCGTTTGTTTTTATTAGAGCCTTTTTCTTGGCTTTGTTTCCCTCACGCAAGCACACACACACACACACACACACACACACACACACACACACACAGAGCCTTCCCGTGTGACTATGCTGCCCGGCTGATACGGGCAGGAAACGCTGCAGGCATCCACCAACACACACACACACACACACACACACACACACACACACACACACACACACACACACACACATAAAAGAGAACTTATAAACATACACTACAAAGTAACACATATTCATAGTGCATAGACAGTGTGACAAATGAATGCAAACCCATGCATATTCATGTATAAAAACACATACACAAAGCATGTGGTCACACATCACATTATCAAATTCAAGCAAGACATACCTACACACATACATACACACACACACACACACACACACACACACACACACACACACACACACACACACACACACTCACAGTGTGTGCAAAAATTAAGCAAAAGCACAACAATAAACGGAGCGCTAGCTAGCCGCAGGGGTAGTGAGCACTGGCGTGGATCCAGTGGGAGGGGGAAGAGGAGGTGGCCTTAAAGCGAGCTAATGCCCGCACCCTGGGGACAGAGACGCGGGCTGAAAACTTCCTCTCTGCCTCGTCCTTGAGAAACCTGAACGCTAGCACAGCCTCCACCACCACCACTGGGTTCAGACAACATGCTTCCTGGGTGGAGCTTAGCCCGTCTTTTTTTTCCTTTTCTCCCTTTCTTTCTATTCTTTTTCCCATATCCTTTGATCTTTTTCTCTTTGCACCATTCTCTATTCTGTTCTTCACATGTTCTTTATAGATCTGTCTGTTCTATGTGGATTTTGAAATGATTATATATCTAACCTCTTTTCTCCCACTCTCAATCAATCAGTCAACTAATCTAACTTATCTATATATGTATCAATTAATCTAAGGATCAATCTTCTGCCTTTTCTTTCCTCTCTTTCCTATCATATGATCCATTTATCCCTACTTCATTACCCTCCATCTGAGTGTCTCTCTCTCTCTCTCTCTCTCTCTGTGGTTCTTCATCTGTTTGGCCCAGTGGGAGGCTAAACTGCCTGCGTGTAGCTCTGGCACCATTAGCAGGAGCCCTGTCAGGGCTGGGTGGTGCACAATGGCGGGCCTGTTGCTGGTCCATTGGGCTGGTGGCATGGTTAGGGCCAGGCCCATAAGAGCGCCTGTTTTCAACCCCACCACACCCCACCCCACCGCGCCACGCCACAGCACCCCCTGCGCGACCTCTGATCCTCACCGGCTGCACTCGCCAGACCCCCCGTTGATCTCTTTCCAGCCCGCTGCATTCTGTCTGTCTCAGACGGAGAGAGAGAGAGAGAGAGAGAGAGGGAGAGAGAGCGAGAGAAGGAGGAAATGGGGAGAGAGTCAAAGTTAGAGCTAGTGGTGGAGGCATACATGCTGAAAAAAGGAGAGAAAGGAAGAGGAGAAAGAGAGAGATTGGAGAGTCCAGCAAAAAGCTGAGAGGCTTTGTCAAGCAGAAAGTCTGACTGGTAAAAGGCAGACAAGCAGAAAAAGGGGATGAACAGAGGGAGAAAAGAAAGAGAAAGAGAGTGAGAGAAAGAGGGGACTATACACTGAAACCCTCAACCTAACAGAGATAAGGCAGGACCCTACACACAGTGAAATCCTCCAGCCTCTCTGTCTCCAAAGGGCTCTCCCTCTCTCTTTCTCTCTCCTTCCCTCTGCCTCTCTCTCTTTCCCCCTGAAAGTTTCTCTCTACACTCAATCCCCTCGCGCGCCCTTGTGTGTTTGTAATAGACCTCCTCCACGTGCCGGCTGCCTTTTTTCTCCCTCTCCTCTTGCCCCTTTCACATCTCCCCTCCTCCCTCTCTTCCTCCCTCCCTCCCTCCCTCTCTTTCTCTCTCTCTCTCTCGCTCTCTCTCACACACACACACACACTCTAACTCACTAGCAGCATATGGAACAGTTTATCTAGAAGCTTATTTTTGTGCCTATTAAGCAAAGTCCCGTACAAAAAGAGAGAGAGGGAGAGAGAGAGAGAGAGAGAGAGGGAAAGAGCAGCCAGAGAAGGACAAACTAGCTTTACTATGGCGCTGTTGTTCTGGTAGAGTCCCTTTTTTGAGGGCTGTTGCAGCCAGTGGGAAGAGATGCTTTTGTCTGGCACCCACACATACACACACACACCCCATAGCACCTCTTAAACCTGGTGTGTCCACACGTCACAGAATCAATAAAGTGTCTCTTTGAGGAGAGGAGAGGAGTAATGGAGGAGGGCCGGGAGAGGAGAAATGCTGAGACGGAGAAGGATGCGTCTCACGCTCACTCCCCATCTCTCCCGTTGCGTCTTGTTCCGTTCCGTCGCTCTTTTCCCTCTCCTGTCTCCCCTTCTGTCTTCCACTCTCTCTCTCTCTCTCTCTCTCTCTCTCTCTCTCTCTCTCTCTCTCTCTCTCTGTCAACCAGGTCTGTTTTCCTCTCTCAGTTTTCGAATAAGCGTTTTCTCCATGGCAGAGTGAGCACATTTGTGTTGCTGAGGCGCTCACAAGGAAGAGAGAATGAAAAAAAATAGAGTGATGATAGCTATAAACTAATAATAATCTCTACCTCCCTCCTGCGTCTTCTCTCTCTCTGTTTTTCTTCCCCGTCTGGGATGCAGGGAGCTGGGAGGTGGGTGTGGGGCGAGGGTGGGGAGCAGACCTGTTAAAGTGAGTGCATTCATTTAGTGCCGGCTTTTAAAATGCCCATTCTTC